>NC_080428.1:11830597-12025597 GCF_029873635.1 Malania oleifera
AGGGCGACCAAGTTGAGACCCTAAGCTGAACTGAAGATTAAGATCCTGCAAGTCTTGACCAGCAAGACCCTAGGGTGTGACTAGGTCGAGGATGTTGAAGTTTGAATCCCATAATTCCTAGGATCCTCGACCAGGGCACGACCAGGGGAACCTATGGGTGTGACCAAGTCAACAGTGATGATCTTCTGTGCGATTTCTGTTGCAATTTCATGTTTTGAATTTTAAACCTTGTAAACCCTTTTGGGTATAAATAATAGCTTTGACTATGTGTTTGGGGTTCCTCTTTTTGGGTTAGTGATAGACCTAGAAAGCCATTAAGAGCCAATTAGATTAGGATTGACTACTTTTATTTCAATTCCTATACTGGTTTATGCTTTGATTTGGGAAGGCCCGTTGATTACGAGTCAAAACTGTGTAATTGGGCATCTTAACCCGGGCTTTACGGTTTATATTTTTAATTAAATGTCCAAAATTGTCCAATATTTTAATAAAGTGTCAAAATCATCATTCTTGAATTTTACTGCACTATTTATGAAGTTTTGGTAATTTTTTGTCGCAGGAAAATTCCCGCGAACCAAAACCAACACCTGTTCGTATTTCATGCATAACTTTTCCGTCTGAGCTTCGATCGAGACGATTCAAATTTCTAGAGAAAGAGGAAAGGATTATCTACAACTTTAGTGTTTTGAGTTTTGTGAGATACAAGCTCCAGAAGAGTCAGATTTGTGATGAATAGATAATGAAAAAAATGAAAAAATCAAGTTGCTGGGTCAACCCTTTCCAAATGGGTCAGGTCAATGCTATTCGGGTCTAGGGCTTTCTTCCCCAATATTTATTTATTCTTCTCTTCCCCTCTTTCCCAGCCGTGCCCTGTGCACCAAGTTCTCCTCTCCTCGGCTCTCCTCTATTCTTCTTCTTCTTCTTCTTCTTCTTCTTCTTCTTCTTTGGTTTTGTATTTTTTTTCTTTCAATTGCTGCTTTGCTCCTTCTCTGTTTCCCTTCCCTTCTTCCCCTGTTTTCCTTAATCTCTTGCAGTCTCTCCCTCTCCCTATTCCTTACCTACTGCCCCAGCTTCGTGGCACACCAGTAGCCCCTCTGCTGCAACCCGTGACACACCCACCACAGCAAGCCTCCTCCTCAGCCCTCTGCACAGCCAGCAACTCCACATGGCAGTGCCACAGTAGCCTCGGCCAGAATACCATCAAGCAGCAGCAGCGCCACCTTGTAGAACCATCAGCAACTTCACCCCCGGCCAGCTACAACCACAGAGCACAGCCGAGCTCCACCGCACAGCAGTTCCTGTTTGCAGCAGCTTCACCAACAGCAGCTTGCCAAGCACCAGCCCTGTTTCCTGCATCTTGCTCCAGTCTCCACAGCTTCATACCTGCCTCCTAAGCTACACACAGCAGTAGAGGCCATCATCTTCCCAGGCTTTTCAGAAACAACCGAGCCACTCTCTGTTCTCTCTCTCTTAATTTTTTATGTAGTTGATTGTTATTTTAATTTTTAAGTTATTAGTTTTGCTTCTCTATCTTTTGTTCTTTAATTTGTATTTGACTGAATATTAATATGATGTTAGTGTGTTTTGCTTTAGTATTTAGTTTTCGTTGTTTAAGTTATTTGTTTAATCGGATTAAGGTTGGGTTCGTTATGAAACAAATAAATAAATAAATAAATAAAAGTGTTTTTTTTTCTTTGTTTTAAAGAATTTAATTAGTTATTTTTTTTCAAGAAAGTTTACTCTTTTTGTTGAGTTCCGGTTTAGTTAGGGTCCATTTTATTTAAGTTTATATTTTTATCACGCTCCGTATTGTTTGTGTGTTTTGAATTCTCGTTGAGTTTGTGTTTGCGTTTACAACATGATGCTTGATTTAATTTTCGTAGTTTTGTTAAAGGTTCGATTTTAGTATGTGCGTTTGTGTCTAATTGAGTTTCCATTATGTGCTTTAATTCCATGATCAATGTTACCATTTTTAATGAGCGCGTGTTTCGATGTTCCCTTAGGTAGATTAGAGTTTCCATCCCTACGTACTCTTTAAATTGAAGCATGCTAGTTTTAGGACTTTAATTTAAGTTTTTGTTTAACTCTCCAAAATTCTGAAAAACCCGAATCTGAACTGAGTTCAGTACCTTTTTAATTTCGATTGGAAGAACGTAAAATTTGAGATTAAATGCATTCCCTGAGGAGACGATCTAGCCCTTGGGCTTAATATTACACAACAGAACTCCTATACTTGGGATAGCTTCCGAGCTGCTCATTTCTCGAGTGAGTCACCCGTGACAACCTTCAAGTTCCTCATGTTGCCGCATAGATTAGGGTTCTCTATTGTATTCTTGATCGTTAGTGACAGACTTTCTAGTTACAATTGAAACCATATTTACATGCTTTCCTTTACATGCTTTTAATTTCAATACCATGCAAGTTTACATCTTTGAGAGTGATGATACCCTAAGGTAAAGGATAGCCTAGCTAAGGATTCAGTCACCTATACGGATTAGGCTACGGTTCATGTACATAGTGAATTCATGATCGTTGAGATAAAGTACGCCTTGGTTCTCGATCATGTTCCAGACAATTGGTGCACCTTCGCTACTCTATACCCTCGAATAGTTCACTTAACGGTTAGCCTAAAATGGATAGCTGACTGAACGTAGCTAGTTCACACAACTGTCTTGGCTTAACTCATGTTCTAAGATTTTCTTTTTAGGAGTAATGATAATGTCACGCCCTAAACCTGCCAGGTGGGGCTCGGGGTGTGATGAGACAATTCACGTGCGTCTCTGATACCATTAATGCAGTGAAAAATAATTAAACATACTCCAAATAAAATACCAGAGTAATATATACAACCCAAAAAAGAGTCTCCATTCACATATATTACATAACCAGAAATTCTAAAACATAAACTGTTCTTTTAATCGCTCAATATTACCAAAATTCTAAATCTTGTCCCAAAAGCTTTCTAAGCTCGATCACCTGAAGGACTTGAAAAAGATAATAATACGCCGGGGTGAGACATCTCTCAATAAGGAAGAAGTAAACTATAATAGTGTGTGAAAAAAGGGTTTTTAGTATACACAAAATATATTCATTAATTAATCAACAACAACTGGCAGGGCGCATACAGACTATAGTCATACAAATATAACCAATATTTATAGCAAAAGTTCCCAAGGATTAGGGAGTTTACACGCTCATACATGTAACGCCCCTTTGCTTTGATACCGTTTGTGACCTTACCCTTTAATCCGGGTGTGGCTACAACTGATATTAATTAGGGCACTCACCATACTCAGTAAGCCCTTAAGCGGAGAGTTTTACTTAGCCATAAATATTCATGCAATTTACTTTACACACATACAATATTAATCATTCCGCAGAAATTCATGTATACACATAACCATAACACATCCACACAGGATACCACACACTTCATTCACACCCACACAGGGTGGGTCCATATCCACACAGGATTCACAACCACATTGGTTACTACACAAGCTTCACAACCACACAGGTTACTATTCCACACACACAACCCTGTTTATAGTAAATCGATAAAACAAACTCCTCATTCCAATGCCAATGTTTTATCCCCTTAATATAAGTGATTATATAACGACCTCCTCATGCCACTGCCAATGTTGTATGGTAATTTATATTCGGTACGATATAATGACCTCCTCACACCACTGCCAATGCTACATTGAAATTTACATGAATCACTTTACACATCCAATGCATTTACAACATTATTCACCACTAGAGAGTATTTACGACTAGACAGAATCCACAACTAGACAATATTCGCAATCAAGCAGTATCCACGAACAAGAAGTATTCACAACCGAACAGTTTCCATAAGCAAAGAGTATTCTCAACTGAATAATATTCACAAGCAAACAATATTCTTAACCAACAGTATTCACAACTAGTTAATTATAAAGGATTATTCTCATGCCACACAGTTTTTTCCCAAATATATATTATAATCAAAGCCTTTATTTTCAATTGCCTAAATCGTTCAGAAAATCATACTATAAATATGCGACTTTTTATACTCAAACGTAACCTATTCAAATTAAAATAAATCCTGGTATAATTTATTTCCCCTTACCCGCTTCTTCGAAATTTTGCCTCATCGAACGAAAAACAAGACCCTGTATTCCAAAAACCCTATCTTAATCAGTTTTAGCCTCAGAATGCTTAATATCCTAAAATTTTCAAGTCCATATTGTTAAATAATTAATAAATCTCGAAAATAACTCATTTACCCTAATTTTTGGGTGGTGCCCAAGAACTTCGAATCATGATTCTACTCCAATTAACTTGAAGAGAATCACTTTAGGAACCTCGTGGTGGTTTTCGATCATCGAATCAAGCTAAATCCGGGCCAGAATCGAAGAGAGAAGGCAGAAGGGCCATAGCCCTAGAGAGAGAGAGAGAGAGAGAGAGAGAGAGAGAGAGAGAGGAGAGATATTTTCACGCTAAAATGAATACAGGGCCTATTTATAGGCTAGCGTTTGTCGACGAGTCTAAAAGGTTCATTGACAAACCAAAGGACACTTGTCGACGAGAACATCTGGTTCGTCGATGAATCATTTAAAAACCTAAATTTTCCCTGCTTTCGGGATCTCCTCGACAACGAGCATAGGGCACTTGTCGACGAGGCCCTACTGTGTTGCCCTCCAAGTTTTATTTCTTTTCCTTTTCATTATATTTTCTTTTATTTATTTATTTATTACTTTTTTGGATTCGGGTTATTACATTCTCCCCTTCTTACAAAATTTCATCCTTGAAATTCATTAATCAATCCTTTTACCTAACCATCCTCATACCACAAATTCAATATACTCCACAGATATGCATAAATACATTACTTAACATTCAAATCCTCAATTAAAAACATTAAGCACTTAATTAACCTCAATCATCAAATTACAACACTTGAATTATCAAAATTCTCTTTTAAAGGCTTATCCTCAGAAATCAACCATCCTAGCCTTCGATTTCTAATTTCAAGTTCCAATCTATCTGCTCGGAAACATCATTGTCAATGGATCTACTATGATTTTTTGTAGTCACCTATTGCTTCAGAAAAACACAAAAGACCATTAAGGGATTTCAACTCTGAAGCTTACAAAACAAAAACTTAAAAGTCCTAACAATATCCTGATCTACCCATTCCTATCCTTGTCCTAACTCGAACCTATACTCTGGTATTAATTTGTCCTAGAGTCTGCAGAACCTATAACTTAAAACTCTGATACCATTTTGTCACGCCCCGAACCCGCTAGGTGGGGCCCGAGGTGTGATGAGACAATTCACGCGCGTCTCTGATACAATTCATGCAGCGAAAAATAATTAAACATATTCCAAATAAAATACCAGAGTACGATATACAACCCAAAAAAGAGTATCCATTCACATATATTACATAACCACAAATTCTAAAACATAAACTATTATTTTAACTACTCAATATTATCAAAACTATAACAGTATGTGCCAAAGGGTTTTTAGTAGACACAAAATATATTCATTAATTAATCAACAACAACTAGCAGGGCGCATACAAACTGTAGTCATACAAACATAACCAATATTTATAGCAAAAGTTCTTGAGGATTGGGGAGTTTACACGCCCATACATGTAACACCCCTTTGCTTTGATACCGTTTGTAATCTTACCCTTTAATATGGGTGTGGCTACAACTGATACTGATCAGGGCACTCACGTTACTCAGTAAGCCCTCGGACGGAGATTTTTACTTTGCCATAAATATTTATGCAATTTACTTTACACACATACAATATTAATCATTCCACAAAGATTCATATATACACATAACCACAACACATGCACATAGGATATTACACACTTTGAAATTGGAATAGCTTTCCCAAGTATGTTAAAAGGTATCTAGGTCCAATAAATTAACCTAAGAGCTTCATGCATCCATATTAAAATTCTTTGAAGTACTTATATGAAATTTCATAGACTCTTTCGAATTTTCAATTCTTGAATTCCTTGAGGCTTTTATACTTGTTTTATTTTTCTTTGAGCTTTCATCAAGTTCTCTTTAATCCTTATGCTCTCATGATCTTCAAGCTTTATCTTTAAATCCATTTTTGAATCCATGCTTTAAGCTTCATGTTGATCATCCTTCTTTGAAATATAAGTTTTCATGAATTCTTTAACCTTGCATTCATCATTGAGTTCTGAAAATACATCACCTAAACAAAGCATGTTAAGTTCTACTTGTTTGTTAGCATCAAAACAGGATATTAAGGGATATTATGCTTTGTAAGGCCAACAATCTCTCCTTTTTTGATGATGACAAACAAGAAGCAAAAATTGGAGTGAGCCTTATAAAGACTCTCCCTTTCAATAAGTATCATCTTAACAATATCTACAAGATCAATATCAATTTCAAAAACTTTTTTACAATCATGCTCATCACTTCATTCAAGTTCAAGTTTATGAAACAATATCAAATCCTTCTCCTCCTTTTCATATATGTTCATGCTCAATTTTTGCAATATCATGCTCAATTTTTGCTTAAAACTTCTCCCCCTTTTGACATCAACCAAAAAGAGAAAAAATTGATTAAGTTCAAATAAAATCATATTCTGAGCATATCATCAAACATGCATATCAAACATATGAACATACTCAATTTATCATTTTTCAATATAGCATGTGTAGTGTGTTTTAATAGTCATGTCTTTACTAACAACTTTTCCCCTTTGACAACATTCAACATACCAAGAGGGGGGGGGGGTGAATTGGATTTAAAACTTTCTTTTAATTCCTATAAGAACATTTTCTTGATTAATCAGCTTTAGACTTGTTTGTTTAATTTACCAATCACACAAGAACTTAGTTCCTTTATTTAATTCGCAACCACACAACTATTCAATCTTTCAAGTAATCAATCAACCACAATTTAAAAGCAAATAACCAAGTGATTTGCCAAGTACAAGTTAACTTCAGTACTATTTAAATTTTCAAGATTCAACACTCTTTGGAATATAAACACAATCCACTCAATATCAAACTTTTAAACCATTCAATCACAATATAACTTTCGTTGTCAGCCCTGGGTATATCAATTTGAATCAAGCCCTGTATATATAAAATTTGTCTCTCTTTTTTCAAGTTTCTTTTTATTAAACTTTCTAGGAAACCGTTTATTTCTCCTATAGAATTTGCCTAATCTTTTAGTGATGAATGCTAATTCATCTTGATCTAAGTCACTTGATTCACTTTCTTCTTCACTTGAGCTGTTACTAGAAGCTTTTAATGCAATTGACCTTTTGATCTTGGTTTCAGAATTTCTTTCTTTTAAGGCCATTTCATAGGTAAGTAGTGAACCTATGAGTTCATCTAGAGAGGTGGTCTTAAGGTTTATACCTTCTGTGATAGCAGTAACCTTTGGTTCCCATATGGAGGGAAGGCCTCTTAGAATTTTTTTAATCATTTCGTAGGTAGTGTAGGTTTTTCCTAGTCCATTTAGGGAATTTATTATGTTAGTGAACCTAGTGAACATATTAGTTATGGATTCATCCGAGTTCATCCTAAAAGCTTCATATTCACTTGTAAGCATATCGATCCTATTATCCCTAACATCTATAGTTCCTTTATATGTTACTTCTAATTTGTTCCATATTTCCTTAGTTGATTTGCAAGCCATTATTCTATTAAATTCATTGGCATCTAAAGCACAATATAAGGCATTCATGGCACTAAAATTAACTTGCAGCATCTTATAATCTAAGTCTGTCATATCAATTTTCTCTTTGGGAATTTGTTTTCCATCTACTATCTTAGTGGGGATTAGGTCACCATCCATGACAACCTCCCAAGATTTCCAATTCATAGTTTGGAGATATATTTGCATTCTCTTTTTTCAAAAGGTATAGTTTTGTCCACAAAAGATTGGTGGCCTAGTTGAAGATTGCCCCTCTCCAAAGGGAGCTACGCCTAATTGAGCCATTTAGATATTTTTATAGCTACTAATTAAGATTTTCTATAAACCCGTTCTGATACCAATTGAAATTGGAATAGCTATCCCAAGTATGTTAAAAGGTATTTAGGTCCAATAAATTAACCTAAGAGTTTCATGCATCCATATTGAAATTCTTTGAAATACTTACATGAAATTTCCTAGACTCTTTCGAATTTTCAATTCTTGAATTCCTTGAGACTTTTATACTTGTTTCATCTTTCTTTGAGCTTTCATCAAGTTCTATTTAATCCTCTTGCTCCCATGATCTTCAAGCTTTATCTTTAAATCCATTTTTGAATCCATGCTTTAAGCTTCATATCGATCATCCTTCTTTGAAATATAAGCTTTCATGAATTCTTTGACCTTGCATTCATCATTGAGTCCTAAAAATACATCACTTAAACAAAGCATGTTAAGTTCTACTTGTTTGTTAGCATCAAAACAGGATATTAAGGGATATTAAGCTTTGTAAGGCCAACACACTTCATTCACACCCACACAGGGTCCATATCTACACAGGATTCACAACCACACATGTTACTACACAAACTTCACAACCACATAGGTTCCTACACAAGCTTCACAACCACACAAGTTACCATTCCACACACACAACCTTGTTCATAGTAAATCAATAAAACAAACTCCTCATTCCACTGCCAATGTTTTACCCCTTTAATATAAATGATCATATAACGACCTCCTCATGCCATTGCCAATGTTATATGGTAATTTATATCATGTATGGTATAACGACGTCCTCATACCACTGTCAATGCTATATCGCAATTTACATGAACCATATTATACATCCAATGCATTTACAATATTATTCACCACTAGATAGTATTTACAACCAGACAGAATCCACAACTAGACAATACTTTTAATCAAGCAGTATCCACAAACAAGCAATATTTACAACCGAACAATTTCCATAAGCATAAAGTATTCTCAACTGAATAGTATTCACAAGCAAACAGTATTCTCAACCAACAGTATTCACAACCGGTTAATTATAAAGGATTCTTCTCATGCCACATAGTTTTTTCCCAAATATATATTATAATCAAAACCTTTATTTTCAATTGCCTAAACCGTTTAGAAAATCATACTATAAATATATGGCTTTTTATACTCAAAGGTAACTGGTGCAAATTAAGATAAAGCCTGGTATAATTTATTTCCCCTTACCCGGTTCTTCAAAATTCTACCTTATCGAATGAAAAATGAGACCTTGTATTCCAAAAATCCTCTCTTAATTAGTTTTAGCCCCAGAATGCCTAATATCCTAACACTTTCAATTCCATACTATTAAATAATTAATAAATCTAAAAAATAACTCCCTTACCCTAGTTTTAGAGTGGTTCCCAAGAACTCTGAATCACGATTCTGCTTCGATTAACTTGAAGAGAATCGCCCTAGGAACCTCATGGTGGTTTCCGATCATTGAATCGGGCTAAATCCGTGCCAGAATTGAAGAGAGAATGCAGAGGGGCCACAGCCCTAGAGAGAGAGAGAGAGAGAGAGAGAGAGAGAGAGAGAGAGAGAGAGAGAAAGAAAGAGGGAGAGGAGAGAGATTTTCGAGCTGAAATGAATACAGGGCCTATTTATAGGCTGGCGTTTGTCGACGAGTCTAAAAGGTTCATCGACAAACCAAAGAAGGACACTCATTGACAAGAACATCGAGTTCGTCAATGAATCATTTAAAAACCTAAATTTTCTTTGCTTTCGGGATCTCCTCGTCGATGAGCACAGGCCACTCGTCGACGAGGCCCTATTGTGTTGGCCTCCAAATTTTCTTTCTTTTCTTTTGTTTTTCTTATCTTATCTTTTTTTTTTTTCTAGATTCGAGTTATTATAGATAATATATAATTTACATGCTTTCAGTAGTATTTAGAAAAACCCACCAAAATCTCTTCTTTTTACCATTTTGCACAAAGTTATAGTAAACTAGGCTGGAAGTGGTAAATAACTGCACTTTAGTCCCTGTGGATCGATACTTGATTTACTCACTGTTCTACTGAACTTGTGAGTAGTTAGGTTTATAAATTTTATTTTTAGTAGTTAAGGACTCAAGCCTCGGTGAGCCTACCAAATTTTAGCGCCGTTGTTAGGGACTATGTTACGGTTATAAGCCAATTTCTAGTTTAGCGAATTATTGCTTTGTTTTTCTTTGTTTTATTTTATTTTTGTTTTTTTTGCTACTCTGAAGTCTTGATTGTGTTCTATACGTGTATATTCTTGGTTTGCGTTCCTTGGATCCCGAGTTAGTGCCTATAGACCCCGAGATTGAGAGATCTCATAGGTCCTTTAGGAAATCTACCTCTAGTCCCAAGTTAGTTGAGTCTTCTAAACCTAAACTCATGGTTGAATGTAATCTGGTTCCCACCGTTCAAATATCGGAACCTCAAGCTCCCCACCAACCCAACACATACACTTCGCCATCTTGCATCAAGTTCCTGGATGTCAAGGTGATGCAATTTGAGATCAAGACTTTCATCATCTTGATGCTTCCCAATTTCAATGGTAATTCTAATGAAAACCCTTACAAGCATCTAGGTGAACTCCTCAAAATCTGTTTCATAATACGTATACATAATTTTTGTGATGATGCCCTCCGATTAAGGCTTTCTAAAGAACAAGGCAAAATATTGGTTAAATTTCTTAGAACCGATCTCGATGACCTCTAGGGCCACTATGCAACATGAGTTCTTAAAAAAGTACTTCCCAATTAGGAAGACTAATCAACTGAGGAAGGCCATCACTAGTTTCTCACAATTGGAAGGGGAACTATTTTTAGAGACTTGTGAGTGCTTTTGGGACCTCTTACGCAAATGCCCACATCACCAAGTCCCTAGGTGGCAATTAGTTCAAAACTTCTATGAATGATTAGCTAAGTGAGACTGGTCCATGGTAGATGCATCTTGTGGAGGTACTTTCCTCACAAAACACGAGAATGAGGTTTGAGTTCTCTTCGAGAACCTCGCCAAAAATTCTGAGTAGCATGCTATTGCTACTCGTAGGCTATCCCAATGTTCCACTTCCAATCCTAAAGGAGTTTATGAGGGCTATGAACTTGTGCTAACACTGCACACCATAGTTAAAAAGGTAGACCAGTTCTTATCCTTAGGATAGCAACCTCAACTTGTGGTGTGTGTGCAGAGGTGTGTGCCATTTGCTTTGATCCTTCGCATACATGTTACAATTGCCCCCATGCGCCTCCCCCGCTTGAGTTTGCATAGGAGGAAGTTAAGACTACCCAAAATTGGTATGATAGGCTACCTAATGACCCATATTCAAACACGTACAATCCTGCGTGGCAAAAGCATCCTAACTTCTCTTGGAGGCCACAAGGTCTGGGTTTTTAAGCTCAAATATCTCAACAATCACCCGCTGCTCCACCTCCTTGCCCATAACAAAATTCCCAAAATCCTCCCATTTCTACCCCTAGATCTTCATCTTATCAGCAACCATCTTCTCCTCAACCGAAATATAATTCTTTTCAGGAGATGGTGCTGAAAGCCTTTAAGGGCATTAAGGCTGATCGCCTAGTTGATCAGCAACAACTTCACTCTCACTCCTAATCGATTGCCAATCTAGAAGCCACCATGGGACAACTAGCTATCTCTTTGAGTAGGAGAGATGAGGGTAAGTTACCAAGTTAGCCTCTAGTGAACTCTAAGGGCCAATATAGGGTAGAATGTGAGTTGACTGTTGGACCTTCGTCATATAATGAGCAAGCCTAGGCTGTGACTATTCTTTAGAGTGTTAGGGAGGTAAATAATAGGGTTGGGGAGAAGTTAGACCAAGAAAAGGGTAGGGAGAAGACGATGGAAGAATTCGAAGATGAGCCATATGATCTTCCTTCCCCTAATTTAGTAGCTGACATCGAGATACCTACCCTCTCCAAGGATAGAGCACTTCCCCATTATGTTCTTGCAGTACCATTCCATGCAGCTCTTCATGCACCCTCTAAATTAAAGAAGAAGGCCACCATTGAGTCCTTCATGGATACATTCCGACAAGTCAAGGTCAACATTCCTCTCTTAGATGCTATCAAGAAAGTGCCTGCGTATGCCAAGTTTCTTAAGGAATTGTGCACGTAGAAGCGAAAGTCGAGGGTGCACATAAATGAACAAGTTAGGCTGGCCGAGCATGTGAACTCAATTCTATTAGGTCACCTTCCTCCAAAGCTAAAAGACCCTGGCACTCCAACCATCTCATGTGTAATCAGAGATTACATTATTAATAGGGCTCCTTTTGTATTTAGAGGAGAGTGTGAACCTTCTCCCTTACTCAGTCTATAAGCAATTTAACTTAGGTGAGTTGAAGCCCACCCCGGTCACCCTAAGTTTCACCGACCGATTAGTAAAAAGGCCCTGGGGTGTGATCAAGCACGTCTTGGTCAAGGCCGAGGAGTTCTACTTTCCTATTGACTTCATTGTCTTGGATATGGAACCTTCCAACTCAACTAAGGATCCAATCCTTGTCCTAGTAGGATGACCATTCTTTGCTACGTCTAATGTCTATATTCAATATAGGACCAAGATTATGGACGTGTCCTTTGGCAACATGCATCTCTGACTAAATGTATTCCATGCTTCCCAACATCCACCCAATAACATCCAAGAACGTTGACATGATAGATGAATGTGTTGAGGACTAGGGGCGAGCAAATGGTCGGTTTGGTGAAATTCGGTTAATTAACCGAATTAACCAAAAATTTTGATTAATCATTTCCATTAACCAAACCGAATGAATAAAGGGTATTAACCAAACCTCGCTAGACCAAATTACTTGTTCGGGTAATTTAGTTAACCGAATTTAACCAAAATTATTTAAAACTAATTATTAAAAATAGAATTTTGGTGAAGCTTAATTATTTAACATATATTAATTTATATTTTAAATTTAATTAATTATTAAATCGCTTAACCAAATTTATATTTCCTATTCACCAAATCGAAAACCGATTCATCAAATTTTGGTGAAGCTTAATCAAACCGACCAAACCGATTTTTTTACCTAAACCGAACCGACCAATTTCGGTCGGTTAAATCGGTTAATTCAGGTCTCCCCGAATTATGCTCACCCCTATTAAGGACGTGGCTCCCTTAATTTTATGGAGGGACCCTCTAGAGGATACACTTCAGCTCGAGAGCACCTCTATATCTGGCTTGGAGGATCCATATGAGCAGATTCTTGCCATTCATTATTTGGCCTCCAGTTTAGAAGGGCGGCTATAAAGTGTGCACAACTTGGCTTAGCCTGGTAATTGAGCTAAGGTGTCTCTGCCTTGTAAGGAGAATTGGTTGTGGCTTAGTCCCATAATTGAGTTGGTGAGTCTCCGTCCCGTAAGGAGAGTGTAAGTGGCGTCGCTCCGCCTGATTAAAGTGAGCACTTAGTGAATCCTTGAGTTGTTGGCTTAAGGCGGGGACGTAGGCAGGATTGGCCGAACCCCAATAACAAATTTTATGTCAGCTCTTTATTTTTTGCACTTTAAATTTTTGTACATGTATGTTTAATTATTTATTGTCTTGATTGTTTTGCATACATGCTTTAAATATCTGTGGAATTGGTATCTGCGTAGAAAGACCCTTGGTTGTGTAATATTGATTGTGATTTGAACCTAACCTAGGAATAAATTTTTAAATACCCAATTCACCCCCCCTCTTGGAAATACACCATTCTTGTTAATTGGTACTAGAGCCTCGTTGCAAAAAGCTTAACCGCTTATGCTAAAGATCATAATGGCTCTAGTTGGTGTATCCCTATTCAGTAAGGGACGATCTTGCTTTAGGCCTCCATTATTTTGTGGTATCGACTACACCTCCTGAAAAATTGTAATGAGTGTATTTATAAAATCAATGGATTGGAGGGCCTGACAGGTAATTTTTAAAGGAGTTTGCATGTCCTTGAATGATAATGATATTAGTTTAGTGCATGCAAATTCTAATGCTATGGATATGCTATATTGTGCTTTAAGTTCTAATATTTTTCTTGAGATTATGGCATCTAATTATGTGAGGGATATATGGGAGGAGTTAGAAAAGAGATTTGGAGAGTCTAAGAAAGAAGAGACCACCACTCTGAATGTTCCAAGTTCAAATAACCAAGAAGTGGTGAATCATAAGATAATAGTTGTAGTTGATGAGGTAACTGTATCTCAACATCCTTCATTAAATGTGTCATGCGACGATTCCTCTGTTGATTCCTGTTATATATTATGTGATGTATCATTTGATAGAACATGTGTTAATTCTGAAAATGATGCATGCAACGATTCATGTGATAATTCCTATAATGAATCATGAGCTGAAGTGAATAATGCTAGCATGCATTTTTGCAACAAACTAGAAAATGAATCATTTAAAATGCATAAGATTCTAGTTGTGATGTCTAAGAAGAGAACATTTCTGAAAAATGAAACTAATAGGATGGCAAAGCAATTAAAAGAATTAAAGAATATCATACCATCCTAGAGAATAAGATTAAAAAGATATTGAAAATTATCTGCAAGAAGGAAGGAATGGGAGATGATAAATCCTGAAGGATTAAAAAGAAAAATCTTTTCAAAAGGGATTCAGAGGCATCATATAAATCCCATTGTCATGCCTCATTGAGTGAAAACAAGTTTAACAAGCATAATCTTTCACGAATATTCAAAAGATGCTTATTCTATAAAAAGAATGGCACATTCAGTTTACCTGTCTATTTGGAAGTGCCAGAGGCTTAGATAAGGAGGTGATGTGGATAATCAAGAAGGCAAACCCCCTTGGACCAAAGGAAGATCGAGTTCCAGTAGGGATTACATAAATGTTTAAATTTTTCCTTAAACCTTAGGAGTAGGTATTTAAATTAAAAGGGGTTGTGATGACTAAAGGCTTGGTAAGCGGTGTGTGCTTAAAATGAAAAATCTAAGCATATGCTTTCACTATACATCTTTTGTATGCTATGAATCTAAGAAAGTTGAGCCAATATAAAAACTCAAATAATATATCCAATTTGAACTTAATGCACATACATCATAATGATTAGTTAAAATATGTAAATATTGGCTTTAGCATGCTAATTTTGAACGAGAAAGGAATGAGTATCTCACTAGCTTAGATGGGACGTTAATCTCTACATATCTAATATCATTCCTCCTTTTGTTCAAAGTAAAGGTTGAAGGCTAAACTAAGTAAATTTCTAGAATCTTGTACTTCTTAGGTATAAACCATAAATTATTATCTTAAAGAAAAATCTCAGAAGCATGCTCTATGAAATCCACTTCCAAATGGACAAGGCAACTGTGTTTGGTATATAATTCTTAATGCTTAATCCATGCTTGAATATAAAAATCTTAAGTTAAGAATATTTTATCCTTTGCACAAGTTTGGGCCTTAGGGAATTCAATTGTATATTATTTAACCCTAAGCCTATTCTTGAACATAAAAGTCTGATCAAATATTAGTCATCACTCTAGGCTTAAGCATTGTTGATCATAACGCCTTATTCTTATGGTGCTTATTAATAGATATCCCTCTCATAATCACAATTAGAGGCATTCACCAAAGGATTAATGTTTTATTGTTAAATCAAAATTGTGATCATATCTAAAGGATACCTTCCAATCTCCAAAGTGCATTGTTCACGATAGTCATATATCATAAATGCTCTTTGCCCAATTTGTTTGGACATATTCTCTTCCATGAATACATTTTGAATGTTTTCCACTCATAATCCTCTTGAATACTCTTCTGAACTTAATGATAATTTTAATTGTTAAGAGTATTTATCCTATCTCGCTTTATAAGCTCTCAAACTTTAAATCAAATCAATTAGAACTTCTGATTGGTATCAAGTGGCTAAAATGATTGCTATAGGTTTCAACATATAAGTAAATGCAAATGACTGAGAAACCTATGCACGAACATTAAAAATGAAAAGCCATTTAAACATGAGCCTCTCACGTGTTGAGATTCATAAGAAAAGAGATAGAAATAGGCTTATGACCCTGGATAAGTATTGTTTGTGACTTTTTAGTCCTCCAAGCCTAAGCATGTAAAGTCAAGTTCAATTCGCTGAAAATTTAGAGCACTTGGCTAAAAAATTTGAAGAATGAAAAGATAAAAGAAGAAGGCATTAGTAGAGTGCACAAATCAGGGGGAGCATCTCACTTTATGATTATAAAATCAAAATGCTGTCATGATCATATCTTATGCTCATATGCCTTATGTGAAAAACACTAAATTCTTACTATCCATTACTTGCTTAACGATTATATTATTTAATGGATAATTTATATGTCGATATTTTTCTGAGTTATACTGAATATCCTGAATTGATTGTCTATTTAATTGCATGCTTGTATGGAACGCCACCTCCATGGCTGATGCAGTAAAATGAATTGCATGCTGGTAGATATTCGAGGTTATTACATGCTTAATAAGATTTATTTTCTGTAAACAACCAGATTTCAGGTACAAATTTTATAAGAAAATGTTCAATTTACAGACAGCATATTGCCAAAATTTTGTTAAAATTTTTCTAAAATAAAACCATGTACTAAGATGATTATGATAAAATAAATGTTAAAATATTTTTGAAAGGATGAGTGAAAATTAATTGAATATTAAACTCCATCCTTGCATAATCATTGAAAATTTAGGAGAAAATCTCTATAGAAAGAGCAATAAAAGACTCAAATGCATCATGTTTTAGCTTTTTGAATATTAAGGCTCTTCTGAGAATCCTGAACATCATATCCAGCTCTTAAAGCTCTATGAATAGATATGGATTGTTCTCGGTTAAGTGTAATACAGTAAGCCTTAATATTTACATTTCGGATGCATTTGTGATCCATAGGAGTGACTATACTAATCAGGTGGTAAATGTAGTTAATGAATGTTCAATATAGTTAGCTTAAGGAATTCAAAATGATGGCTTATACTGCTTGACATTCTTAGTGAAATCAGTCTCTATTAAGTATAAGCTATTATTGCATCCAAGCTAGTATTCAAATTCATAGGGGGAGCTTTTGAACTTACATTTTTATCTTGTTGTGCTCATCCATTATTGTGCTTAGATGTCTGTTGAACATAATGTGGCATGTGCATTAATGTATGATGACTTTGTTGAATATCTTAAATTGAAATAATATTGTTTGCCAAAATTTTTAAACTTGCCATATGATCCCTATTTCAAATTTTTTGATGTCTTTGGATCTATATGGTTGTATTTTTCTGGTCATACTGTGAGTTGTTCTTAAATGCTTACTAGGAAAATGTTTGTTTGCTTAAGCTTTGTATCAAAGTTTCTTCTTTAGCAAGCATTGTCCCCAGTACTTTTTGAAAATGTCAAAGGGGAATTTTTTTTTAAATGTTTTATGGCAAGGCATTTTTTTCAAAGGTAAAATTCTTTATATCTTGCCTTATTGTTTATATATATGTATGTATTAAATTGCATAGCTGGTTCATTGATCTTAAATGATCAATTAAATAGTTTTGGGTGCAAAATTATCAAATATTTTAAAATAATTATAAAACGATTTTCTATGTTGAAATCTTATACCAAATAGGGGGAGAGTTTTCTAAGAAAAATAAAAATTATTTTAAAAAAATGGGGAGTTCTCTTAAGCTAAGTTTGTTTTTTAAATGATCAAATTGTTTTATATTTAGTTTAGCCCTTTTGCTGATGCCAAAAGGGGGAAAATTTTATGAGGAAAATTATATATGATTTTATAACCAAAAGGGAAATTTTTTTTAGGGCAATTTTTTTTTTGGGGGTAATTATTTGAGCTTTACTATGCTTTAATGCTAAAACTAAATGCATGATTATTTGAAACGTCTTCTGTCTTTTGATATGCTTGAGCTACACTACTTATCTTTTTAATTATGCATATTGTTAGGGGGAGCCTTTTTCAGACTTATCCCATTTTGCTCTTATGTGTTTGTCATCATCAAAAAGGGGGAGATTGTTGACTTTTTGAGTTCAATCCCTGCTTTGGTGCTGACAAAGCACCAGTATCTTAAGTGTGGACTTAGAATTTGAACAAGTTTATAATTTGGCACGAACATAAGACAAAGGAAAATGGAAGCCATAAGAACTTAAAACTCACATCACTTGGCTTATTCCATGGAAGAATGAAGAGCAAAAGAAGATGAAGATATTTTGTTGGCCTAACTAGGCTTTTTAATCTTGTTTTGATGATAACAAATGAAGGATATATTAACATAAGTTGTTGAGTGACTTTATTTCAGGATTGAATAATCAAAATACTCTCATGGTTATCACGGAAGAAAGCTTGCAATTAAAGCCAATTAAATAAAAGCTTTCTGGAGTATAGAAGCAATACATGTCAAAGCTTAAAGGTTATGTTGGCCTAATTGGGCTTTTCAATCTTGTTTTGATGATAAAAAAATGAAGGATGCTTTAACATGCGGTGTTGAGTGATTTGATTTCAGATCTAGATAAAAGGACACTCACGGTTGATAAGTTGAAGATCAATGTCAATCTAGTGGAAGCTCCTCAGAATATTGAAGCAATGAATGACAAATGAAGAGGTTAAAGGCCAAGCAAATCTTAAAGTCAAAAGTGAACCTCGAGAGGCTGAAGGACTTAGTGATTAAGGAGACCATGATTAGAAGGATTGTTGTAAGTACTTAAAAGTCAATGCTATTTAGATATGTGAAGCTCCTTAAGAATCAAAGACCCAGAGATCATTATTTGAAAAACTCTTAAAAATATTTTTAAAATGTCTAATTAAGTTTTTCAAAGACCCAGAGATCATTGTCAAAATTGAGAATTTTTGACTTGCGAGAAGATTGTCAAAATTAAGAATCTTTGAATTTCAAACTTGCGGAGAATTTGTCAAAATTGAGAGTTTTTGACTTACGGGAAAGTTGTCAAAATTAAAAATCTTGGAATTTCAAACTTGTGGGAAAATTTTCAAAATAAATTTTATAATTTAATTTTTTTTTGAAAAGTTACCTAAATGGAAGATTTTCAAAATTAATTCTATAATTTTAATATTTTTTGAAAAATTTACCTAAATAGAAGATTTTCAAAATTATTTCTATAATTTAATACTTTTTGAAAAGTTGCCTAAATGCTTTATATTAAATGAGAAAACTTTTCTTTAAAAAAGTCTATAAATGCCTCCTTGAGTAATGAAAAAATACACAAGAAAAAGTAGTAAAAAGATCAAACAAGCAATACGCCAAAGTTATATACGATCCCTGCACTAAAATTCTCCTAAAAGGTTTTGTGTGCTCACATCATTTTGCTGGAGAAAAACTATTCGATATTGGTGGATTGACAAACAAGAGATTGGTTCTGAGTTGCATTTAAATTTTTTTAAGAACCATTGGTAACTTCTAAACCTTTAAAGTTTCACATTTTCTATTTAGTTTTGGTTTTTGAAGTACGATTTAGAATTTAATTTGTACAACCTGCTCTAAATTGTGAGAGTGTTTTTGTACGCAGATCTATTTCTTTCATCTTGATCTTTGACGATTCAAAGGTTTGTTGGATCGTTGGACCAAACACAAGTTGTTGCTTGGAGAGGTTTCTCTTCCTAAAAAAGAGGGTAATTGTTATAAAGTTTTTGTTCTACCTGAAAGGAACAAGGTAAAGTGAATTCCTTAGGTGGTTGACCTAAGGTGAGGATGTAGGCTAGGGTAAGCCGAACCTCATAGAAGTGGTGGTGTCACTCTCTTTCCTTAACTCTCTTTTACATTTCAGCAGTGATATAACCTGCGTGGATGTTTTAATATTTTTAATCATAAAATAATGCATATTAGAAATTAAGTAAACCCAAAGTCCAATTTGTTTTTGGGCTTGCGGAAACCGAAAGTGAGTACGTTGGTTAATCGATCTTTTACTAAAACCGAAAGGAAGTACGTTGATTGGTTAACATCCCAAAACCTATTAGCTGAAGGTTTATTTAAATTATGATATTATAAAGGTGCTTGGATGTCAATTTAATATTCAAATTCAAAAGCCAACTACAAGAACTTCACATTCATATACAGGGTCGCTAAATATTCCAAATTGATTTCTTTGTGTATGGTTGTTTTGCTTGAATAGTTGATTGATTGGTTATGGTTGTTGTGATTGTAGATTAATTAGAGGAAATGGGAGTTTGTGTGGATTGCCCGGTTAACAATACTACAATAAAGCCTTAAAAGATTGTAAAAAGGAACAAAAATTATCGAAGGAATTTTTAGAAGACCCAATTCATCCCCCTCTTGGGACTACACCTTAGGTTTCAATTGGTATCAGAGGCTGGTTATAGCAAAACCTAACAAGTAGTTATATAAAGATCAAAATGGCACAAATAGGAATAGCTCCCTTTGGTAAGGGTCAATCCTCAACTAGGCCACCCATTTTTTGTGGATTAAATTACACCTTTTGGAAGCAACGAATGAGAATCTACCTTCAAACAATGGACTAGAAGGCATGGAATGTTGTCACAAATGGAAATTTAATCCCCACTAAACTAGTTGATGGAAAAGAAGTACCTAAAGAAGATAAAGAACTAAACGACTCATATTACAAAATGTTGCAAATTAACTTAAGTGCAATAAATGCTTTATATTGTGCACTTGATGCAAATGAATTCAATAGAGTAATGGTGTGTAAAACAGCCAAAGAGATTTGGGATAAATTGGAAGTAATCTATGAAGGCGCAGTAGATGTTAAGGAAAGTAGAATCGATACGTTAACCAGTGAATACGAAGCTTTTAGGATGAACTCCGATGAAAGTATAACAACCATGTACACTAGGTTCACACATATCATAAACTCACTAAATGCCTTAGGAAAAAATTATTCTACCCATGACATGATCCACAAAATTCTAAGAGTACTTCCACCTATTTGGGAACCAAAAGCCACAACCATTATGGAAGGGAAAAATCTTAAAACAACTTCCTTAGATGAACTCATAGGATCTCTTCTAGCCTATGAAATGATGTTGAAAGAAAGAAGCACTGAAAACAAAAATAAAAAGTTTGTAACTCTAAAAGCTTCGAAAGAATATTCAAGTGAGGAAGATAATGAATCTAGTGAATTATAAGATGAGGACTTAGCTCTCCTAACTAAAAGACTTGGAAAATTCTTAAGAACAAACGAAAAATTCACTAGAAAATTTAATGGATCAAAAGCTGAAAAAGGGGAAAGTAATAAAAAAGAATACAAAAACAAAAATGATCCTCCCACTTACTATCATTGTAAAAAGGTCGGCACATCAAACCAAAAAGCCCACAACTCAAGAAGGAAAAGAAGAAAAAGAAGCCTACAATGAAGGTAACTTGGGATGACACTAGTTTGAGTGAATCGGAAAGTGAGTCAAGTGATCGAGAAGTAGAAAACATGTGCTTCATGGTGCATAACGAAGAGGTAAACTCTTATTATTCTCTCTCTCAAGATTCATGTAATGAATCTTGTAGTAATTCATGTGAAAGTATCCCCTCTTACAAGGAACTTCAAGTTGAATTACTCTTTCTACATAACAAGTGTGTTAAAGTCTCAAAGAGGAACACAAGCTTGAAACAACAAAATGAAGCACTTAGAAATCAACTTGAATCCGCAAAACTTGTTGAAGAAGAAAAATACTTAAAGATTGAAGAACTTGAGAAGAAAGTAGATAACTTGTCTCAAAAATTAGCTAAGTCTCAAGTAAATGAAGATAGTAAAAAAAGTGCAAGAAAAAAAAAATCTCAAAAACCAAATTCAAGAGAAAGAAAAAGTCATCTACAACTTTACCAAAGGTAAAGATAACTTCGAAAAGATGGTAGGACAACAAAGGATGGCAAACAACAAAGAGAGAATTGGTTATAATGGAGCACCAAACAAAAGAAAAAAAAACTTGTTTATGGGATATTTTGTAAATCAATCTAAATATTATGCAAGCACTTCATCAACGAATATTTATGAGCACACCACTTGCTACATGTGCAAAAATAAAAGACACATAATGTTTAATTGTCCACTTAAGAAAAAGTATATTAAAGTAAAGAATTAGTGGAAGATAAATGTTAAAACTAGGCAAAATTTAAAGAAAGTTAAGAAGGTTTGGGTTCCAAAAGTAACAACTTAAATCCTTTCTTGTAGGTTTGCTTTAGGACCACTTTGTCTAAGGATAAATGGTACTTGGACACGGATGTTCAAGGCATATGACGGGAGATAAATCTAAGTTCACCTCTCTCACTCAAAAGGATAGAGGATTTGTAACCTTCGGTGACAATACAAAAGGTAAGACCATCGGAATTGGTAAAATAGGTAAAGACTCTTCACTTACTATAGATGATGTCTTGTTAGTAGATGGTCTAAAGCATAATTTACTAAGCATTAGTCAACTTAGCGACAAAGGATTTGAAATAATGTTTAAGAGAGACAAATGCATAATTCAAGATTCTAAGGATCAAAAGACATTATTCACTACACTTAGAATGAACAATGTATATTGCATAAACCTTGATAATTTGATCTCTCAAGACATAACTTGCTTAGCAGCCATGAGTGAGAATGGTTGGCTTTGGCATAGGAGGTTAAGACATGCAAGCATGGATCTTATATCCAAGCTCTCTAAAAAGAATTTAGTTAAAGGCTTGCCTAACACCAAATTTGCCAAAGATAAAGTGTGCGATGCTTGTCAATTAGGAAAAAAAATCAAGAAAAGCTTTAAAAAGAAAAAAAACATATATCAACTAGTAGACCCCTAGAACTCATACACTTAGACTTGTTTGGTCCTACTAAAACCCAAAGCTTAGGAGGAAAACAATACGCCTTCATAATCATTGATGATTACTCAAGATACACATGGGTGTTGTTCCTAGCTAACAAAGAAGAAGCTTGCAACTCAATATTCACTTTATGTAAGAAGTTTCAAAATGAGAAAGGGTATAATGTCTCAAATATTAGAAGTGACCAAGGAAGAGAATTTTAGAATCAAGATGTTGAAAAATTTTGTAATGAACATGACATAAATCACAACTTTTCAGCACCTAGTGTAACACCCCGAACCCTTAAACTCGAGTCCGGTGTGTTATACCTGATAAAATCTCCGATAATCCATAATCAACATATACGCAACGGAAAACATAATTGTAATCTTCCAACAAATATAACATAATATCAGAGTTTACTAAATCTATCTACACACCATAATAAACCATGCATCCACCTGTATTCCCATTTATACACATATCTCCCAAAAATATTCAGTATTCTCACAATCATTCCTTTCGTAACTGACTTAAAAAAATAAAGACATAAAGCATAAATATTTACATTCTCCAAAATTAACATAGAAATATACCATTTTATTTTTCTATTTCCCAATAATGCTATAAAAACCTTGAGCTCTCAAAGCTTGACCTCGAGGAAATCTCGAAAAAGATAAATTCATATTTAGGTGAGACACATCTCAGTAAGGGAAGAAACGATATATTAAACAATGTGTGGCTAACATGAGTTTGTATATCAACATAAAATTTAACATTTGAAAATCGTTAACATAATTTATGAAATTATTTTCTGATCCTAACCAAACACATGCAAAAGATTTAACCCACGAGATTACCCAAGGATAGGGGTGATTACCTGCCCATACAAGTAGCACCCCTCTACTCTGATACCTAGGCAACCCAAAGGTCACAACTAAAGCATACCAGGACACTCACCTTACTCAATAAGCCCTCAAGTGATAAATTGATCTCGTACTCACACAGTTCATACAAAAGTTTACCGATGAAGGCTCATAAGAATAGGGAAATCTATGCGCCCATACAAGTAGTTTCCTTCTACCCTAGCACGTTATGCAGCCTACTGCTACACCTGATACAACCAGGGCACTAGCCTTTCTTAGTAAGCTCTCGGGCGAAGAGTTTGTCTCGCTTAAATGTAGCATGTTCTACTAGCATAAATACTACTAATACCATAATACATTATTCTTTCTGTCATTATTCTTTCATACACATCTATTCATATTCATAGCTTTAAACATCACATTTCATTTCACTTTAAGTGACTCTTTCCCATTTTACATTGTTTACATTTCACATTTCATTTCCATTTCTTTCATTTCCCTTTTCATTTCATTTCATTTGATACCCAGTATCTTTCAGCTGATTTATCCAGCATCTTTCAGTTGTTTTACCCAGTATCTTTCAACTGTTTTACCCAACATTTTTCAGCTGTTACACATTTACCCAGCATCTTTTAGCCGTTTTACCTAATATCTTTCAACTGTTTTACCCAGCATTTTTCAGCTGTTTACCCAGCATTTTTCAGCTGTTTACATGGTTGCATTAACACACACAAGCAACATAGTCCATATCATGTTTTATTCACAATGCATTACTTACTTAACCTGTATCTCATACATTTAACATATATTTGCATAAAATCTCATGCCACACAGTTTAGTAATAAAATTCATACATTGTTTGTAAAATACGCCAACCAACATTTAACGTTTATATACCGAAAATACCTTTCATTCCTTACATAATTACCCTAAAAATCTTTTTTCATTTTCATCAGTTCATTTTCGCATATACATATCTAATAAACAGTTCTAAACTTGAAAAAATATAATTTAAATGGTTGGCATTTTAAACCCATACCGAAACATATACATGTATATATAACACAATTTATTTTTCATAAAATTCATAAAAATTTTGATTTAATATATATTTTTTCCCTTAACAGGTTTTTTAAATTACGCCAACAGAGACCTCGAAAAGATGCCTGTGGCGCTCACTCGGACCCTGAAATTTAAAATTCTAGTTTCATGTAATTAATCTTGAATAAAATGTTATTTTAATATTTTCTAAATCCATAAATTCTAAATAAATAAATATACCATTAAATATAGCCAAATTATCAAATTTCTCAAATCCCACTCTCGCTTTGAAGTGGGGCCTAAAAAATCCCAATTAGAACTTTACTTATGTTAAAATGACGATGATCACGACTAGGACCCCATGGTGGTGCCTGATCGTCGATTTAACAGCAGATTTAACGAGAAATTGAGAAATTAAGAGAAATATACCTTTCCCTAGGAGTGGTGTCTACATCGATCTCACGACAAATCTGCTCCAGTAGAAATGTCGGTGGCGGAGTTAGAAATCCAACGACACCTTCCATTTCCCAATCGGTCGAGTATCCGTTAAAAAATTGAGAAGAGAGAGACGGAGACGGAGGAGAGACCGTCTGAGAGAGAGCACAGGAGCTTTCTCTCTCTTTGTATTTGCAGGAAGCCTCTGGCTTCCTTATCCTTTTCTTCTTCTTTTTTTTTTCTTCCTTTACTTACTTATCATACAATATAATAATATTATATTTTAAATATATATATATATATATATATATACTTTAATCATTATATATATATATATATATCATATTATTTATTTAATACATTAGATTTAATAATACTTAATTAATTAATTAATTCATAATATATTTTTAAAAATTTTTATTTATTTATTTATTTATTAAATTTAATAATGTTTAATTAATTAATTAATTAATAATTACTCTTAATTTTTTTTATATACTATTTCTTTTTATTTGTTTATTTAACACATTAATTTAATAATGCTTAACTAATTAATTGATTAATAATTATAATTAATTAATTAATTTTTTTTCCGGGTTATTACACTTAGAACCCCACAAGAAAATGAAGTTGTGGAAATGAAAAATAGAACCCTCCAAAAAATGGCGAGGACTATGCTTAATGAAAATGACCTACCCAAATATTTTTGGGCCGAAACTGTAAATACAGCTAACTATATAATTAATGGGGTTTCCATTAGATCAAACCTAAACAAGACACCCTATGAATTGTGGAAAGGAAGAAGGCCTAACATAAATTATTTTCATGTTTTTGAATGTAAGTGTTTCATCCAAAATAACAAAGACAACTTAGGAAAATTTGATGCTAAATCGGATGAAGGCATTTTCCTAGGATACTCCACAAATAGTAAAGCCTATAGAGTCTACAACAAAAGAACACTCACCCTAGTTGAATCAATTCACGTAGACTTTAATGAATCTAACCCTTTTTCAAGAGAAGTCAAAAATGAAGAAAAAAATGATATGTTCAAAAAGAAGGATGAGATAGAAATCAAGGAAGAAAAGGAAATAAACAAAGAAAGGTCAAAAGATGAACTCATAGAAAATATGGAATTACCAAGAGAATGGAAGTATAAGAAAGATCACCCTCAAGAATAAATTATAGATGAATCATCTAGAGGTGTGACTACTAGATCTTCACTAAAGAACCTTTGTAATCATTATGCATTCCTATCCCAAAATGAACCTAAAGATGTTGAAGAAACCCTTAAGGATGAATCTTGGATAGTTGCAATGTAAAAAGAATTAAACCAATTTGAAAGGAGCCAAGTATGAAAATTATTACCCAAACTGGAAAATCATTCGATCATAGGAATTAAATAGGTATTTATAAATAAAAAGGATGAAAATGGTATAATCACTAGAAACAAAGCTAGACTTGTAGCAAAGGGGTACAATCAAGAAGAAAGAATAGACTATGATGAAACCTTTGCCCCCATAGCTAGAATGGAAGCTATTAGAATGTTGTTAGCCTATGCTTCCTACAAAGAATTTAAGTTATACCAAATGGATGTCAAAAGTGCATTCTTGAATGGGAATATTAATGAAGAGGTATGTGTTGAACAACTCCCTGGTTTTGAGGATATTGAAAATCCTGACCATGTACTTAGACTAACTAAGGCTTTGTATGGACTAAAACATATCCCTACGACTTGGTATGAAAGACTTAGTGGATTTCTAATTGAGAAGGAATTTTTAAGAGGAAAAATTGATAGTAACTTGTTCATTAAAAATAAGGAAGATGACATACTTTTAGTTCAAATCTACATAGATGATATAATATTTGGTGCTACAAATGAACATTTATGTAAAGAATTTGCAAAGTGTATGCAAGAAGAATTTGAAATGAGCATGATGGGGGAATTAAACTATTTTCTAGGACTTTAAATCAAACAAGCAAAGAATGAGACTTTTATAAATCAATCCAAATACATAAAAGAAATGATACAAAAATTTGGTATGGAAAATAGTAAATCTATAGGCACACCTATGAATACCACCATTAGCCTAGACAAAGACGAAAAGGGAAAATCCGTAGACACAAAGTACTATAGAGGTATGATTGGAAGTTTATTATATTTAACAACCAGTAGACTCGATATAATGTTTAGTGTGTGTATGTGTGCACGTTTTCAATCAGCACCTAAGGAGTCACACCATATAGCTGTTAAAAGAATCCTAAGATACTTAATAGGCACTATGGACTTAGGACTATGGTACCCTAAAGATACCGATTTGGAAATGATTAGTTATTCAGATGCAGACTGTGCCGGTTGTAAGATAGATAGAAAAGGCATAAGTGGCACATGCCACTTCTTAGGAAGATCTTTAGTTTCTTGGTTTTCTAAGAAACAAAATTATGTGGCTTTGTCAACTGTTGAGGCTGAATATGTAGTAGCTAGTAGTTGTTGTGCACAAACTCTTTACATGAAACAACAATTAAGAGATTTCAATTTGAAATACACAACTGTACCAATTAAGTGTGATAATATGAGTGCGATTAACATATCTAAAAACCCTATTTCACACTCAAGAATAAAGAACATTGACATAAGACACCACTTCCTAAGAGAACATGTTAAAAAAAAAAGACATCATTCTAGAATTCATCAATACAAATGATCAATGGGCTGATATCTTTACTAAACCACTCTCAGAAGATAGATTAATAACCATTATAAGAGAGCTTGGTCTAATGCATAGTAGAGAAACAAACTAAAATGATAAGGCTTAAAGAAAAATCTATAGTCAGCCAACCGACTCTAAGGTCAGCCGACTAACTGAAGTGTTTTTTTCTTTTGGAACAGAGGTCAGTCAGCCAACTGACACTGAGGTCAGCTGACTGACTAACAGAGCAACCCTAGACTTGTTTAAAGTTGTCAGTCAACTGACCTATGGTTTGTCTCTTTGCGTCATCTAAGTTTGTTTTGGCGTGTACTTTGATGTGTTGTATAAAACAACACTTAACTTGGATTGCCTTCCTTGTTGCTTGAAAAATAGGCTCATGATATGTGATATATGGCATGCTACATGTGAATGTTTTAAAATTGGTATCTTGAAATTGATATTTTGAAAATCTGAGCATAAAGTTATTAAGTATGAAACATGATTTTTGAAATGTCTTGACCATGTATGCTTATGATCACATGAATAAATGAAAAATTGGCATCTATGAGAAGTGCATGATAAAACTTCAACATGATTATCTAAGATGTATATTGGTATCCATGAATATATCACTTGATTTTTGAGCAATACAACATAATTATGAGCATTGGTAATATTGTCATGATCTTGGTATTTGAATGATGCATTATGCATGACAAATGTAATTTTTTTTAAAGTATTTTTTCACAAATATGAATGTTGGGCACCATATGCATGATTGAAAATTCAAAAGATGTCACAACACATATGAAATAAGAATGCCCAATATGAAATATGATATTGAATTTTGGCATGATTGAGAAGTGTGTGATCATATGTTCATTTCAATGTTTACCCTTTTTGATTGATGTCAAAAGGGGGAGTAGTATTTGAGCAAAAAATTTGCCATGATTGAGAGCATGATATTGAATTTTGAGCATGTTGAGCATGATAGTGAAAAATCATATTTGAGCATGTTGAACATGATAACATGATAGTGAAAAATCATATTTGAGCATGTTGAGCATGATAAGAATGAAAAATTGAGCAATGAGCATGATCAGTCCTTAATCTACAAATTGTTAAAATAATGCTTATTGTAAGAGGGGAGTAGAATAATGCTAGTTGTAAGGGGGAGATTTTTTTTAACACTTATTCATATTTTTTGGTCCTCATTTGTCATCATAAAAAAAGGGGAGATTGTTGGCTTAACTGAGCTTTTCAATCTTATTTTGATGATAACAAAATGAAGGATGCTTTACATATGGTGTTGAGTGATTTGATTTCAGATCTAGGTAAAAGGACACTCACGATTGATAAGTTGAAGATCAATGTCAATCTAGTGGAAGCTCCTCAGAATATTGAAGCAATGAATGACAAATGAAGAGGTTAAAGGCCAAGCAAATCTTAAAGTCAAAAGTGAATCTCGAGAGGCTGAAGGAGGCTGAAGGACTTAGTGATTAAGGAGACCATGATTAGAAGGATTGTTGTAAGTACTTAAAAGTCAATGCTATTTAGATATGTGAAGCTCCTTAAGAATCAAAGACCCAGAGATCATTATTTGAAAAACTCTTAAAAATGTTTTTAAAATGTTCCAATTAAGTTTTTAGAGTAAACTAGAGTTTTAAAGATTCTCAAAATTGAGAATTTTTGACTTGTGGGAAGATTGTCAAAATTAAGAATCTTTAAATTTTAAACTTGCAGGGAGTTTGTCAAAATTGAGAATTTTTGACTTGCAGGGAGATTGTCAAAATTAAGTGTAATGCGTCGAACCCTTAAATCTAGGTCTAGCGCGTTATACTTGATAAAATCCCTGATAATCCATAATCATTATATACGCAGCGGAAAATATAAACATAATCACCATATAATATAATACCAGAGTTTACTAATTCTATCTACCAACCATAATAAATTAATCATCCACCTATATTTAAATATATACATGTCTCCAAAACATTATCCATAAAAGCATCCAGTATTCACAATCATTCCTATCTCAACAGCCTTAAAACATAAAGACATAAAACATAAATATTTACATTCCCTAAAATTAACATAGAAATATATCCTTTTCTTTTTCTATTTCCCAATAATGCTATAGAAATCTCGAGCTCCCAAATCTCGATCCCAAGGAAATCCTGAAAAAGATAAATTCATATTCGGGTGAGACACATCTCAGTAAGGGAAGAAACAATATATTAAAATAGTGTGTGGCTAACATGAGTTTATATAACATATTATTTAACATTTGAAAATCGTAAACATAATTTCTAAAATCATTCTCTGAACCTAATCAATCACATGCAAAGATTTAACCCATGAGATTACTCGAGGATAGAGGTGATTACCCGCCCATACAAGTAGCATACTAGGGCACTCACTTTACTCAGTAAGCCCTTAAGTGATAAATTAATCTCGTACTCACACCGTTCAACAATAGCTTACTGGAAAAGGCCCTAAGGATAGGGAAATCTACCCACCCATACAAGTAGGTTCCCTCTGCCCTAGTACGTTATGCGGCTACTGCCACATCTGTAGCTACTAGTGCACTCGCCTTAGTCAGGAAGCCCTTAGGCGAAAGGTACGCCTCGCCCAATCGTAACATGTTTTACGTACATACATACTTCTAATATCATAATACCTCATTCTTTCTATCATTATTCAATCATACACATCTGTTCATATTCATAGCTTAACATTGCATTACATTTCACTTTAAGTGACTCTATTCCATTTTACATTGTTTACATTTCACATTTCATTTCCATTCCATTCATTTCCCTTTTCATTTCATTCCATTTCATTTCATACCCAACATCTTTCAGCAGTTTTACCCAGCATCTTTAAACTATTTTACTCAGCATTTTTCAGCTGTCATACATTTACCAGCATCTTTTAGTTGTTTTACCCAGCATATTTCAACTGTTTACCCGGCATATTTCAGCTGTTTACATGGTTACATTAACACACACAAGCAGCACAGTTCATATCATATTTCATTCAAAATGCATTACTTACTTAACTTGCATCTCATACATTTAACATATATTTGTACAGAATCTCATGCCACACAGTTTAGCAATAAAATTCATGCATTACCTGTAAAATAAGCCAACCAACATTTAATGTTTATATACTGAAAATACCTTTCATTTCTTACATAATTATCTTGAAAATATTTCCCACTTTCATTAGTTCATTTTCGCATATACATATCGAATAAACAACCCTTAACTCGAAAAAATATAATTTAAACAGTTGGCATTTTACCCATACCGAAACATATACACGTATATATAACACAGTTTATTTTTCCATTAAATTCATAAAAATTGTGGTTTAATATATATTTTTTCCCTTACATGGTTTCTTGAACTACACCAACAGGGACCCTAAAAAGATGCTTGCGGCGCTCACCCGGACCCTGAAATTAAAAATTCTAGTTCCATGTAATTAATCCTAAATAAAATATTATTTTAATATTTCCTAAACCGATAAATTCTAAATAAATAAATATACCCTTAAATATAACCAAATTACCAAAATTTCCAAATCTCACTCTCACTTTGGAGTAAGACCTAGAAAACCTCAATTGAAACTTTACTTATGTCAAAATGACGACGATCACGACTAGGACTCCATGGTGGTGCCTGATCGTCGATTCAATGGCATATTTAACGAGAAATTGAGAAATTAGGGGAAAGTTACCTTATCCCAGGAAAGATGCCTACACCGCTTTCACGACAAATCTGCTCCAGTAGAAATGTCAGTAGCAGAGTTAGGAACCCAGCGGCACCTTCCGTTTCCTGATCGGTCAAATATTCTTTGAGAAATGAGGGGAAAAGGCAAGAAGAATGGAGGAGATAACAGAGATAGTGAGAGAAGTTCAGAGAGGCGCAGAGAGTGGCACTGAAGATGGATTTGATTTCAATGAAGATGGAATTGGATTTCAAATTGAAATCCAATCCATCCTATTGCATTTAATATATATTATTTTAATATTATATTATATTATATATATGTATATATATATATATTTACTTAAACTTATATTATACAATAACCTTATATATATATATATATATTTATTTATATATATATCTTTATTTCATTTTTTTCCACATTATTCCTTTAATTTGTTTATTTAATTAACTAATTCAATAATGATTAATTAATTAATTAATTAATAATTAGTTTTATTATTTTTTTCATACTATTTATTTTTTATTTAATTATTTCATACATTAATTTAATAATGTTTAATTAATTAACTAATCAATAATTACTTTTAAAATTTTTAATTAATTAATAATTTTTTTTTACCCTATGGATGAAAAACTTAAAAAGACTAGATGTTACTACCCATATCAACAACGTGCACCTTTCTTTTCGGGAGCCTTCCCATAAGAACTTCACGGTTAAGCGTACTTGGCTTGGAGCAATCTTGGGATGGGTGACTCCTTGGAAAGTTTTCTTAAGAAGTATGTGAGTAAGGACAAAACACACTGAAAATGACATGTGTTGGTCTGTGGGGTCAGTTATTAGTTTGATAAGGCCTACCCCCCACTGTCTGGTTCGGGTGGAGGAGGAGAGAAGCAGTGCTCCCTAGTAGACTTAGGTTGGGGCGTTACATTAAGAACCTTTGAATTTCAAACTTGCGGGGAGATCGTCAAAATTGAGAATTTTTGACTTGCAGGAAGATTGTCAAAATTAAAAATCTTGGAATTTCAAACTTGTGGGAAAATTTTCAAAATTAATTTTATAATTTAATATATTTTTTTTGAAAAGCTACCTAAATGGAAGATTTTCAAAATTAATTCTATAATTTAATATTTTTTGAAAAATTTACCTATATGGAAGATTTTCAAAATTAATTCTATACTTTAATACTTTTTGAAAAGTTGCCTAAATGCTTCATTTTAAATAAGGAATCTTTTCTTTGAAAAAGTTTATAAATACCTCCTTGAGTAATGAAAAAATACACAAGCAAAAGTGGCAAAAAGATCAAACGAGCAATATGCCGAAATTATATACGGGTTGCATTGAAATTCTCCTAAAAGTTTTTGTGTGCTCACATCATTTTGTTGGCGAAAAACTATACGATATTGGTGGATTGACAAACAAGAGATTGGTTCCGAGTTGCATTCAAATTTTTTTTAAGAACTATTGGTGACTTCTAAACATTTAAAGTTTCACATTTTCTATTTAGCTTTGGTTTTTAAAGTACGATTTAGAATTTAATTTGTACAACCTGCTCTGAATTGTGAGAGTTTTTTTGTACGTAGATCTATTTCTTTTATCTTGATCTTTGATGGTTCAAAGGTTTGTTGGATTGTTGGACCAAACACAAGTTGTTGCTTAGAGATGTTTCTCTTCCTAAAAAAGAGGGTAATTGTTAGAAGGTTTTTGTTCCACTTGGAAGGAACAAGGTAAAATGAATTCCTTAGGTGGTTGACCTAAGGCGAGGACGTAGGCTGGGGTAAGCCGAACCTCGTAGAAGTGGTGGTGTCACTCTCTTTCCCTTACTCTCTTTTACATTTCAGCAACGATATAACCTACATGGATGTTTTAATATTTTTAATTTAATAAAGTGACGTATATTGGAAATTAAGTAAACCCAAAGTCTAATTTTGTTTTTGGGCTTGCAGAAATCGAAAGGGAGTACGTTGGTTAATCGATCTTTTGTGGAAACCAAAAGGAAGTACGTTGATTGATTAACATCCCAAAACCTATTAGGTGAAGGTTTATTTAAATTCTGATATTAAAAAAGGTGCTTGGATGTCATTTTAATATTCAAATTGAAAAGCCAACTACAAGAACTTCACATTCATATATAGGGTCGCTAAATATTCCAAATTGATTTCTTGGTGTATGGTTGTTTTGCTTGAATAGTTGATTGATTGGTTGTGGTTGTTGTGATTGTGGATTAATTAGAGGAAATTGGAGTTTGTGTGGAATTTTTGGTTAACAGTAATACAAGAAAGCCTTAAAAGATTGTAAAAAGGAACAAAAAGGATCTAAGGAATTTTTAAAAGACCCAATTCACCCCCCTCTTGGGGCTACACCTTAGGTTTCAGGTTATTGGGACTTGAAGTTAAGTTGAACCTCAAGAGATGGAAAAAAGAGTTTGAAGACTAAGTGCTTAATGAGTTCATGTTTAGAAAGTCATTTGTAAGTATTTCCATTCAAATATTATTTAGAAATATGAAGCTCATTAGGATGCAACAAGGACTTAGAGACCAAGTTTAAAAAAAAAACCTTGGAAAATGTTTTTGAAAAGTCACATTCAAGTTTTTCAAATTAAAAAAGGTTTAAAATTTTTAAAAATTAGAAGTTGTTTTTTTAAAAATTGATTGGTCAGCCGACTGACTAGAGTACTCTGAAACTTCTCAGCCGTCTGACCAATACAACAAGTTGAATAACTGCCCAACTGACTGACCATTTTAACCTATGATCAGTCAGCTGACTAACAAGTCCAATCGATTGACACTTTTGAATTGAGTTCAGTCAATCGACTGACAATTTGATGGAATTAATTTCTGGTAGACAGAAAGGTCTCAGCCGCCTGTCCAGCTGACTGACCTGTATAAAATACTTACCTAGTCGCTTGTCCAGCCGTCTGACCCTACGAGATTTTTAATTTTAAACCTCAACAGGAAAATTCTAAAAATTAATTTTTCAAAAGTGAACGTTATAAAAACTTGGTGGATACTCCAAGTAACTTGGGAAATAAGGAAACTCATCCTAAAAAGTCTATAAATACTCCTTTAACCCAAGGAATCAAATCACCAAGCATACATTCAAGCAATCAAGCATCCTACTCTCAATCTCTCACAAAGCTCACTCTATCAAACACTCTTACTGGGAGGACTCTGCTGAATTGCTGCTAATTCATAAGCCTACAGTTCTAATCTACAATTGAGTTTCCTTAAATTCTAAAGAACCTCTAGTGATATCTAATCTTGAGCTTCATACTTTTTATCTTAATATTTGATTGAAGAATATTTAGTGCTCTAATTTGTACAAACTTGCTCTGTTTTGAGAGTGTTCTTGTACACAGATTCTTGTTATCTTCTTGTTGTACTTTGATGGTTCAAAGATGATTTGGATCGTTGGACCAAGCATGGGTTGATCACTTGGAGAGGTTTCTCTTCCTGAAAAAGAGGGTTTTTGTAAAAGGTTTGCTCCACCCAGAAAGGAGCGTTCATCGTGGAATCCTTTAATAGTATTGGCCAAAGGCAAGGGCGCAGGCTGGGGACATGTTGAACCTTGTAAAATCGTGGTGTTCTTGTTTCCTTACCCTTTTAAATTTCAGCACTTTTTATATTGTGTGTGTGTATGCTAAGTGCAGGCTGCAGGGATCATTGCTAAATTAAATAGAAGACTCTTAAAACAAAGAAAGTATGTTTCAATTAACCGTTTGCGGAAACCCACAAGGGAGTACGTTGGTTAATTTGCAAAAATCTTGTTTAAGAGAGCGCAATAAATTCATTCCAAAAAGAGGGATTGCATATCATTTATAGGGCTACTGAAATCGCACAAAGTGTTGCAACATTGTGGTTGATTGATTGTTTATTTTAAGTTAAATTGGTTGTGAAAATAGGAATAGCTTCGCAAGAGGGGGCGGGGGTGAATTGGCTTTTAAAAATTTCTTTTAATTCCTTTTTAAAATTCTTAAACTTATTTTATTTCTTTTAACCAATTCGTGACTCATTTGTTTAATTTGTTAAGCACTCAAGAACTTAGTTTCTTTATTTAATCCTTAACCATACAAACATCCAATCATTCAACCAAACCAATCAACTATAATTAGAAAGCAAACAACCAAGCCAATACTCAACACTTATGTAATATAAAAACTCAAAATGATTATTTGTTGATATTAGCCAAATTTGAACCAAGCCCTGTAGTGAATGGGAATTTATGCTTGCTGATGTAAAGTCCTGTATAAATGAATCCAATCACTTTTTCCAAATATTTAAAATTCAAATAAACTCTTGGTAAATTTATCTTTGGGATGTTAACCAAGTAACGTACTCCCGAATGGTTTTCGCAAGATATGGTGTAACCAACGTACTCCCTTTCGGTTTCCGCAACCCAAATCAAAATTGGACTTTAAGTTTACTTGATTTCCAAATATACGTAGTATGTATAATTTAGATATTTAAAACATCTACGCAATTGTATATGAACTGAAAATAAAGAATAGAGAAAGAGAGAGTGAGACAGGGATTTTTACGAGGTTCGGCTTATACCCAGCCTACGTTCTTGCCTTTGGCAAACCACTAAAGGATTCACTAAACTTGTTCCTTTAACGAGCAGAACAAAACTTTACAGAACTCCTTGAGTAAGGCTAGAGCCCACCTTCTCCAAACGATATCCCCTCGTCCGGTCACTCCTTACATAGGCTAGAGCCCGCCTCTCTAAGCAATATCCTCTTGCTTAGCCAACGATTCAAACAACCCTTGGAATCGTCAATCTACAAGAAATAATTCAAATAGATGTGTACAAATAATGCTCACACAATGAGCTGATTAGAACACTTTAGAAACTAATATACTTCAAATTCAAAATATCAAAAGAATGAAGTAAGAAGCTCTATGTGAATATCACCGGATTACTCCTCTTTGATGAGGATCAAGAACTTAAATCAAATTCTTCAGAGAAGTAGTAAAAGCTCAGAGATTTCTCAAAAATTTCGCAGCAATTCAAGGCTTTTAAAAAAATAGCAAGAGGCTTTGAGTGAAAAATATCTTGAAAGAATTTTCAATGCTTGGTTGATTTGTTTCTCATAAATCATGTATATATAGGCCTAAAAAAAACTTTCATTTGTGCTCCCCAAATTTACTTGGAGTGCCCCCAAGGTTTCCAAAAATATTAGGGCACAATTCAATTAGATTTGAAAAAAAAGAAGTTTAAAAAATCTGCCCGTTGCCGTACTTCGGTTGCCTGAAGTACAACCTCAGTAGCCTGAGGTACGTTCAGGAGCCTGAAGACATAGGGTTAGGCGCCTGAAGGTACACTGTCTTATTTATTTGCTTTAGTAAAATCTTCAGTTTCCTGAGGATTTATCCTCAGTCACCTGGACAGTATAAAAATACTTTTCTTCTTTCTTTTTCAAAGATATTTAGTTTCTTTACTTTCTTACTTTGAAAAACATTTTCCAGGATATTAAAATGAAGTCTCTAAGTCTATATTTATCCCCTAATGAGCTTCATTTCATTCACAATGACATTTTTAACTTTGAAGTACTTACATGATGATTTCCTAACAATATGAACATTTCTAGTTCTTTGAAACTTCATGATCATCTTGAAACTTTAAGTTCATTTCATCTTCAGATGTCTTCGTGCTTCCCGATTTGATCACTTCTTGACACACCATACATCTTTAAGCTTGATAGTGATCTTTCGAAGCTTTGTTGAGTTTGGTTTTTTCAGATTTTATAAAACATCATTACTTGAACACATAATGTCATTAACCTTATTCATCATTTGTTATCATCAAAACAAGAGGTGAAAGCCTTATTAGGCTAACAGGTTGGTTAAGTTTTTGTTAACTTGTGGTGTGTTTTAGTTTTGGTTTGTGAATTAATAAAATTGTGTGTTTAATAAAACAAGAAACTTAAGAATCATTAAAAGGAACCATAAATTTTTTAATAACCCAATTCACCCCCCCTCTTAGGATTATTATTCCACTTTCAATTGGTATTAGAGCCACGTTATAGTAAATCTTAACTAGAAGCTATATAAAGATTTAGATGACGCAAATAGGAGTAGCTCCCTTTGGCGAGGGCCAATCCTCAACTAGACCACCCATATTTTGTGGACTTAACTACACGTTTTGGAAACAACGCAGGAGAATCTATCTTCAAACAATGGATTAGAAAGCATGGAAAGTTGTCACACATGGTGACCTAATTCCTACTAAACTTGTAGATGGAAAAGAAGTACCCAAAGAAAAGAAAGATATGACTGACATTGACCATAAGATGCTTCAAGTAAATTCAAGTGCTATGAATGCATTGTATTGTGCCCTTGATCTTAATGAATTCAATACAATCATGACATGTAAATCTGCAAAGGAAATTTGGGACAAATTAGAAGTAACCTACGAAGGCACCGTATGTAACGTCCCTCAATTTCTTAACATAAAATATCACAAAATAAATAAAATGGTCAACTCGAACCCGTGGGTAGCGGGGACACCTGTCAAACACAGCGGAAAACCTAGCAGCAGTAAACATAAAATCTCAAACATCCAATCATAAAACATAATACTAGAGCATTCTATACATCCTCACATACATCCAAATATCTCTAGGGTCAAACACAAAATAACTCTGACGCTATTACAAAATCTTACCCTTCTCATAGGGTAATCTCACTAGCTCAACGGCGGCCCTGACCCGCCAGTCTCTCAGGAGCTCCTGAAAAATTAATTAAGTTTGGGGGTGAGACACTTCTCAGTAAGGGAAAATAAACTAAATACAGCTGTGTGACAACATGAATATTTAATGCATTTGTACGTATACAGTACATTTCATAATTCTATAAACGTAATCATATCGTATTGGGTAAACATATATTTTCACATCTGTTAATAAATCATATCATACATAAAATCATCTGTTATAACTGTAGTACTGAAAACAAACCCAGGATGACTAGCTAGCTGGTGTCATGTATTACCCCTCATGACGGGTTGTGCAGCCCGAAGGCAGGACCCGACAATGGCTGGCCGACCACTGCCGAATCAAACATGTCTGTAAGTACGATGAGCCCGCCACACCCTGGTCCGGATTGCCAGGTGGACGTCCACACTCTACTGAAAGCCACATCGACTATCCATCTCCCATCCTCTCGTGGGACGGTAGCACTAATAATAAATTTAATTATTATTATTAATAATATATTTTATAAATAAAATAAAAATAAATTTTAATTAATTAATTTTTTTTCTTTTTAAATTCGTTTAATTAATTAGTTAATTTATTAATTAATTATTTAATTATTTTTTTAATTTATTATTATTTTATTTATTTTATTTTTTTTTGGAAATCAATCCACTAATCTTTTATATCTTTTTTTTTTTTTTTTAGGTTTTTACACCGTAGATGTTAGAGACAATAGTATTGATATGTTTACTAGTGAATATGAAGACTTTAGGATGAATCTAGATGAAACAATAACTAATATGTACACTAGGTTCACACATATAATAAACTCCCTAAATTATTTTGGAAAGAATTAATCAACCTATGAATTGATCCAAAAATTTCTTAGAGGGCTGCCACCTATTTGGGAACCTAAAGTCACAACCATTACGAAAGGAAGAAACCTTAAGAATACTTCTCTAGATGAATTTATAGGATCTCTACTTACCTATGAGATGGCTATGAATGAATGAAATACTAACAAGAATAAAAAATCAATAGCCCTTAAGGTAGCCGAGGAAAACTCTAGTGAAGAAGAGGAAGAGTCAAGTGACCTTGATGATGAAGAACTAGCATTCATTACTAAGAAGTTTGGAAAATTCTTTAAGAAGAATAAAAGGTTTGCTAGAAAGTTTAAAGGATAAAAAACTGAAAAAGGAGAAGGTAGTAAAAAGGAAAACAAGAAAGAACCACCCACTTGTTACAATTGTAAAAAGGTAGGACATATTAAACCTGATTGTCCACAGCTCAAAAAGGATGCCAAAAAGAAGAAAAAGAAGGCAATGAAGGCTACTTGGGATAACTCTAGCTCAAGCGAATCAGGAAGCGAATCAAGTGATCAAGAAGTGGCCAACATATGCTTTATGGTGCATGATGATGAGGTAAATTCCTACTATTCATCTAATGAATCTAGTGATTGTTCATGTGGTGACTCTAGTGATAGTATGCCATCATACAAACAAATACAAGCTGAACTCTTTGCTTTGCACAATAGATTTGTAAGAGTCACAAAAAGGAACATTGCTTTAAAAGAACAAAATGAATCAATCAAAAACCAACTTGACACACTAAAATCAGATGAAAAAAAAAAAAAAAGAGATTCCCATATTCATAAACTTATGAAAAAGATAAATGACTTATCTCAAGATATGGTTAAAATACAAGTAAATGGTCAAAGTAAGAAAGACTTAGAAATAAAAAAATAAGAGACAAGATTGAAGACAAAGAGAAGATCATATACAAATTTATGAAAGGGAAAGAAAACTTTGAAAAGTTGCTTGGTAAACAAAAGATGTCATTAGACGAGGAAGGAATTGGATATAATGGAATAGAAAACAAAAGGAAAAAGGATCTTTATATGGGATATTTTTTCAAAGAGTCAAAATACTATGCAAGTACTTCCTCAAACAATATCTATCAACACACTACATGTTTCCTATGTAAGAAAAAGGGACACATTAAATTTGATTGTCAATTTAAAAGAAAGTTTGTAAGAGTAAAGAAAGTATGAAAAATTAAAGAAAACAAAAATGAATCTAAGAAGTCTAAGAAAGTTTGGATTCCTAAGAGTAACACATCGAATCCTTCTTGTAGGTTTGCCTTAGGAAAACCACATCAAAATAAAAATGGTACTTGGACAGCGGGTGTTCTAGGCACATGACCGGAGATAGATCCAAATTCACCTCAGTTATGTAAAAATATGGTGTATACATCACTTTTAGAGACAATGCTAAGGGAAAAATCATTGGGATTGGTAAGATAGGAAAAAAACCCTTCCTTACTATTGATGATGTGTTATTAGTAGAAGGATTAAAACATAATAGTTTAAGCATATGCCAATTAAGTGACAAAGGATTTGATGTAACCTTTAAACAAGATAAATGTGTTGTTAAAATAGACAAAAACACAATGTTTTCTTCACTGCTCAAAGAATTGACAATGTGTATTGCATAAACTTTGAAAAGATGAAATCTCAAAATATTACATGCTCAGTGTCTATGAATGAGGCTAGTTGGTCATGGCATAGAAGACTAGGACATGCTAGTATGGACTTATTGTCAAGATTAGTTAAAAAAGAACTTAGTAAGAGGACTTCCTAGTACAAAGTTTGTTAAAGATAAAATATGTGATGCTTGTCAACTAGGAAAACAAACTAAGTCCAACTTTAAGAAAAAGAAACATATCTCTACTAGCAGGCCATTAGAACTTATTCACCTAGATTTGTTTGGACCAACAAGGACACAAAGTCTAGGAGGAAAGCAATATGCTTTTGTCATTGTTGATGACTACTCTAGGTTTACATGGGTACTCTTCTTAACCTCAAAGGATGAAGCATGCAATATGCTAATAAACCTATGTAAAAGACTTCAAAACGAAAAAGGTTATGGCATTACAAACACTAGAAGTGATCAAGGAAGAAAATTCAATAATAAAATGTAGAAAAATTCTGCAATGAACATGGAATTAGACACAAATTTTTAGCACCAAGAACTCCACAACAAAATGGAGTTGTAGAAAGAAAGAATATGACACTTCAAGAAATGATTAGGACTATGTTAAATGAAAACAAATTACCTAAATACTTTTGGGCTAAAGCGGTTAACACCGCATGTTATGTGATAAATAGAGTGTCTATAAGATCAAGCTTAAACAAAACTCCATATAAATTATGGAAAGGAAGAAGACCCAATATAACCTACTTTCATGTATTTGGATGTAAGTGCTTTGTGCTTAGTGACAAAGATAATTTAGGGAAATTCAATGCTAAGTCAGATGAGGGTATCTTCTTAGGATATGTAGCAAATAGTAAAGCCTATAGAATCTACAATAAGAGAACACTCACTATTAGTGAATCAATCCATGTAACTTTTGATGAAGCTAATCCTTATACTAAAACATTTGAAATTGAAGAGAAAGATGACTCCTTACAAAAACTAGAGAATTTAGATATTGAAGAAGTAAAAGAAGAAGAAAAAGAAAAAGAAGAAATCATTGAAGAGACTTCAAATGATAATCTTATAGAAAATTCTGAATTACCAAAGGAATGGAAATACATAAAAAATCATCCTAAAGACCAAATAATAGGAGAACCTCCTAAGGAGTAACTACAAGATCATCTTTGAAAAAGTAATGTAATTACTATGCATTCCTATCTCAAGAGGAACCTAAAAATGTTGAAGAAGCCCTTAAAGATGAGTCTTGGATAATTGCTATGCAAGAAGAATTAAATCAATTTGAAAGAAGTAAAGTATGACAATTAGTACCCAAACCGAAAAATTATTCAATTATTGGAACTAAATGAGTATTTAGAAATAAAAAGGATGAAAATGGTTTAGTTGTTAGAAACAAAGTTAGACTTGTAGCAAAGGGGTATAATCAAGAAAAAGGAATAGATTATGACGAAACTTTTGCCCCCGTAGCTAGAATGGAAGCAATAAGAATGCTATTAGCCTACGCATCCCACAAAGAATTCAAATTATATCAAATGGATGTTAAAAGTGATTTCTTGAATGGATATATAAATGAAGAGGTATACGTAGAATAACCCCCAGGATTTGAAGAAATAAAACAACCTAATCATGTATTTAGATTAACCAAAGCTTTGTATGGATTAAAACGAGCTCCTAGAGCTTGGTATGAAAGGTCAAGTAAACTCTTACTAGATAATGGCTTCATAAAATCCAAAAATAAAGATATGCTTACAATTAAAATCCACATCAATGATATTATATTTGGTTCTACAAATGAAGAATTATGTAAAGAATTTGCAAAATGCATGCAAAATGAGTTTGAAATGAGTATGATGAGAGAATTGAATTACTTCCTAGGTTTACAAATAAAGCAAGCTAAGAATAGAACATTCATTAATCAATCAAAATACATAAAAGAAATGCTTAAAAAATTCGATATGAAAGGTTGTAAACCAATAGGAACTCCTATGAGTGCCTCAACAAGTCTTGACAAAGATGAAAAAGGAAAACCAGTAGATATACAATACTATCGAGGTATGATAGGAAGTTTATTATACTTAATAGCTAATAAATCGGATATAATGTTTAGTGTGTGCTTATGTGCTCGTTTTCAATTAGCTCCTAAAGAATCACATCAAGTAGCTATAAAAAAAAATTCTAAGATACTTATTAGGAACAATCGATCTAGGACTATGGTATCCAAAAGACACCAAATTTGAAATAACTAATTATTCGGATGCTGACTATGCTAGATGCAAGATTGATAGAAAAAGCACAAGTGGCACATGTCACTTCCTAGGATGTTCCTTAGTATCTTGGTTTTCAAAGAAACAAAACTCAGTAGCTTTATCAACTGCTGAAGCTGAGTATATTGCAGTCGGTAGTTGTTATGCACAAAGTCTATATATGAAACAATAGTTAAAAGATTTTAACCTAGAATATCAAACAATTCCAGTCAAGTGTGATAATACAAGTGCAATAGATATATCTAAATATCCTATATCACACTCTAGAACAAAACATATTGATATTAGACATCATTTTTTGAGAGATCAAGTTCAAAAAGAAAATATAACACTTGAATTTATCAATACAAATGATCAATGGGCTGATATTTTTAATAAACCTCTCTCAGAAGACAAATTCTTAATCATTAGAAGAGAGCTTGGTCTATTACATAGCAGAGAAATCATGCAAAGAATCAAATTTTAAGAAAGATCAACAATCGGCCGACTGACTAAAGGCACAACCAACTGATTAAACAACTGTGTGTATAGAAGGTTACAGTCAGCTAGCTGACCAAAGACCCAGCCGACTAACTGAAGGAACCATGTCCTCTGATACAACAACTAGTCAACCAACCGACCACGGGGTCAGCCAACTGACTGACGGAAAATTTCCAAATTCGTTTATAAAAACCCTAGTCCTTCGAGTTGTCAGTCAACTGACCTATGGTTTAAGCTTCACTCGTACTCTCCCTCTCCTTTATTCCTTAGTCCTTCACCCTCCAAATCCACTGAAATTTCATCATCCATCTCCATTCCTAACTCTAGGGTTTTTCACCTTTGGATTTCAAAGAAAGTTCAAAAATGCCGTGAACCAAGAGTGTTGGAAGCAAGAAACCCTCCACTTCTTCTCAATCTATTGAGGATTCTTCTATCGAGCAATGACTAGTAGCTCCACATGCCAAGAATTTATACCAAAATCACTTATGCACGACGGATCCAATACTCGGTAAAATTCTTGACACTTTGTTTTTCACATCCGATTTCCCTCACATCCATTCATTGTTTGAGGCCCTAGGATGGAAAATTTTTATTTTGTATCAAGCCAAGGGACACTTCCCAAAACTCATAAAAACTTTCTATGCAAATTTGTTTAAGGAAGAAACCGGGCTTACTACTGAGGTAATGGGAAAATTTATTTCTCTCACTCCCGATTCCCTAGCCAGAATTTTCAAAATCACCAAAGGAGATTTCAAATGCCCTCATTTTGGAACTTCATGGATCCTTGAACAAGGCTTTACTCTAGAATAATTTCTTTCTTTAATCTTGGATATGAGCCTACTTCATTTGACAATCCACCCTTGTGCAAACATATGAACCTTCAAGCTCAAATTCTTCAGAAAATTATTACTTATAATATACTTCATCAAGTTGGTTCACACGCGTATATCTCCTATTTAGACTGCTACGTACTATGGTCTTTGCTCAAGGGTAGGAAACTTGACTTACCTAGTCTAATGCTCAAATGGATGATATCTCATGCAAAAGCACGATGAGTTACTCTTCCCTATGAAGGAATCTTGAATCAACTCTTTGCTAAGATGCAAGTATCCTCTCCTACTGATTTCTTTGTGAAACGAACCCATTACGAAATTTTCAATTCAACTACTCTAAAACTAATGGGTTATGAAAAATATGAGGATGGAAGGATTTTAAAGGGAAGTGGAGATCGAGTGCATCAACCTCTTGTAACAACTCCTCCTGCATGGTTCAATCCTTTTTATCAGTAGTTTACCACCTTTAGTAACACCATGCAAACAGGGCTCCAATCCCTTCAAACCAACTTTTCTTCCCTTCAAGCAAATTAGTCTTCACTTGATGACCGCTTAAGTCGTATTGAGAAACACTTAACAAGCTCCTTATGTACTGTTGATCCCATGGACATCAGTTCTGCTCCAACAAGTAATGATGGGAGTGATGATGAGGACTCTAAGGAAAAGAGTGATGTTGAAGAGGTTGAAAACATGGAAGAAGAGGATGGTTTGGAAGAAGATGAAGAAAAAGAAGAAGAAGATGATGCTACCAGCTAGACTGCCTTGGTACTCACAAAATTTGAACTGTGGAACCTTTTGAATGTATTTAGTATTTTGTATAATTTAGTTTGGGTGTTTCTCTTGCTTTGCTTGTATGACTTCTTAAAGCTTGATACTTTCCCCTTGTTTTGATTGATGTCCAAAGGGGGAGAGATTATGGACAGCAAAGAAGATATTTTGAGTATATTGAATACTTTGACTTTGTATGATTTCTTTTTTAATATATTGCATATTTTCTAAGCATGTTCACTTTGACATATTGACGTATATAAGCATTTGAAGCACTCTACATGCTATATTGAATTATAATGGATTATGTGTGTTTATAAGCTTGATATACTTAAAATATTGAAAGAATGCCTATAGTAAGGGGGAGCCTTCTCAAAGGAACCCTCATCTTTACTCCTTATTTGTCATCATAAAATAAATGGAGATTGTTGGCCTAACTAGGCTTTTCAATCTTGTTTTAATGATAACAAATGAAAGATATATTAACATAAGTTGTTGAGTGACTTTATTTTAGGATTGAATAATCAAAATACTTTTGTGGTTATCACGGAAGAAAGCTTACAATTAAAGCCAATCAAATAAAAGCTTTCCGGAGTATATAAGCAATACATGTCAAAACTTAAAGGTTATTGGGACTTGAGGTCAAGATGAACCTCAAGAGATGGACAAAAGAGCTTGAAGACCTAGTGCTTAATGAGTTCATGTTTAGAAAGTCATTTGTAAATATTTCAATTCAAATATTATTTAGAAATATGAAGCTCATTACGATGCAACAAGGACTTAGACACCAAGTTTTTAAAAAAACCCTGGAAAATGTTTTTAAAAAGTCACATTCAAGTTTTTCAAATAATAAAAGGTTTAAAATCTTAAAAAAATAGAAGTTTTAAAAAAAAAAATTGACTGGTTAGCCGACTGACCGGAATACTCAGAAACTTCTCAGCCGACTAACAAATACAAAAAGTTGAATAACAACCCAGCCGATTAACCATTTTGACCTATGATCAGTCAGTTGATTGACACTTTTGAACTAAGTTCAGTCAGTCGACTGACAGTTTAATGGAATTAATTTCTAGTAGACAGAAAGGTCTCAACTACCTATCCAATCAGCTGACTTGTATAAAATACTTACGCAGTCGCCTGTGCTGCCGATTGACCCTACGAGATTTTAAATTTAAACCTCAACAGGAAATATCTAAAAATTAGTTTTTCAAAAGTGAACTTTATAAAAACTTGGTGGACACTCCAAGTAACTTGGGAAACAAGGAAACTCATCCTAAAATGTCTATAAATACTCCTTTAACCCAAGGAATCAAATTTCCAAGCATACATTCAAGTAATCAAGCATCCTACTCTCAATCTCTCACAAAGCTCACTCTTTCAAACAATCTTGTTGAGAGAACTCTACTGAATTGCTACTAATTCATAAGCCTACGGTTCTAAATTACAATTGAGTTTCCTCAAATTCTAAAGAACCTCCGGTGATATCTAATCTTGAGCTTCATACTTTCTATCTTAATATTTGATTGAAGTATATTTAGTGCTCTAACTTGTACAAACTTTCTTTATTTTGAGAGTGTTCTTGTACACAGATTCTTGTTCTCTTCTTGTTGTAATTTGATGGTTCAAGGTTGATTTGGATCGTTGAACCAAGCTTGGGTTGATCGCTTGGAGAGGTTTCTCTTTCGGAAAAAGAGGTTTTTGTTAAAGGTTTGCTCCGCCCAGAAAGGAGTGTTCATAGTGGAATCCTTTAGTAGCATTGGCCAAAGGCGAGGACATTGGCTGGGGATAAGTTGAACCTTGTAAAATCATGGTGTTGTTCTTTCCCTACTCTTTTAAATTTTAGCATTTTTTGTATTGTGTGTGTATACTAAGTGCAGGTTGTAGGGATCATTGCTAAATTAAATAGAAGACTCTTAAAACAAAGAAAGTACGTTTCAATTAACCGTTTGTGGAAATCCACAAAGGAGTATGTTGGTTAATTTGTGGAAATCTTGATTAAGAGAGTGCAATAAATTCATTCCAAAAACAAGGCTTGCATATCATATACGGGGCTACTGAAATTGCACAAAGTGTTGCAACATTGTGGTTGATTGATTGTTTATTTTAAGTTAAATTGGTTGGTTAAGTTTTTGTTAACTTGTGGTGTGTTTTAGTTTTGGTTTGCGAATTAATAAAGTTGTGTGTTTAATAAAACAAGAAACTTAAGAATCATTACAAGGAACCATAAATTTTTTAATAACCCAATTCACCGCCTATTGGGATTATTATTCCACTTTCACATTTTTTTTATTTGTAATTGCATTTAGCTTTATATTTGGTTTGTAATAATGCATGTATCTGCATGATATGAATGCTAAGCTCAGAATGACCATAGACTGACCATAGGTGTAATAGCGTGAGGAATTTTTCAGCATCTCGTCGACGAACATAGGGGATTTGTCGACGAGGATATAAGAGGAGCTCGTCGACGAGGATAGGTTTAGTCAACGAGAAGATATCGAGAGGGATTTTGGGTAGTCTGAAATTCGTCGACGAGGAAGTAAGGTTCGTCGATGAAATTACTTAAGAACTCGTCAACGAGATGACATGTCTCGTCGACGAATCCGACACTATAAATAGTTGAAACCCGACTCTTTGGATGAAATTTTAGTGCGAGCTCTCTCTCTCTCTCTCTCTAAAATGCCTTTCCCTCCTTCTCTTTTCGAACCTTGCGGGTGTAGGGCTAGAATTTAGTAGGGGGCTTTTCAAGAACTAGGTAAGGGAAATATGTTATGCTAGGAGTTTTAAGAATGTTAACAGAGATTTCATAGATACATATATACCAGTTTACTATACCTTATTTGTCATCATAAAAAAAAATGGAGATTGTTGGCCTAATTAGTCTTTTCAATCTTGTTTTAATGATAATAATTGAAAGATATATATTAACATAAGTTGCTGAGTGACTTTATTTTAGGATTGAATAATCAAAATACTCTCATGGTTATCACGGAAGAAAGCTTACAATTAAAGCCAATTAAATAAAAGCTTTCCGGAGTATATAAGCAATACATGTCAAAACTTAAAGGTTATTGGGACTTGAGGTCAAGATAAACTTCAAGAGATGGACAAAAGAGCTTGAAGACTTAGTACTTAATGAGTTCATGCTTAGAAATTCATTTGTAAATATTTCAATTCGAATATTATTTAGAAATATGAAGCTCATTAGGATGCAACAAGGACTTAGAGACCAAGTTTTTAAAAAAACCCTGGAAAATGTTTATGAAAAGTCACATTCAGTTTTTCAAATAATAAAAGGTTTAAAATCTTAAAAAATTAGAAGTTTGAAAAAAAATAATTGACTAGTTAGCCCACTGATCGGAATACTCTAAAACTTCTCAGTCGACTGACAAATACAAAACGTTGAATAACTGCCCAGCCGACTGACCATTTTGACCTCTAATTAGTGAGCCGGCTGACATTTTTGAACTGAGTTCAGTTAGCCGACTGACAATTTAATGGAATTAATTTCTAGTAGAAAGAAAGGTCTCAACTGCCTGTCCAATCGATTGACCTGTATAAAATACTTACCTAGTTGCCTGTCCTGCCGATTGACCCAACGAGATTTTAAATTTTAAACCTCAACAGGAAATATCTAAAAATTAGTTTTTCAAAAGTGAACTTTATAAAAACTCGGTGGACACTCCAAGTAACTTGGGAAACAAGGAAACTCATCCTAAAATGTCTATAAATACTACTTTAACCTAAGGAATCAAATCACCAAGCATACATTCAAGCAATCAAGCATCCTACTCTCAATCTCTCACAAAGCTCACTCTTTCAAACCCTCTTGCTGGGAGAACTCTACTGAATTGCTACTGATTCATAAGCCTACGGTTCTAATTTACAATTGAGTTTCCTCAAATTATAAAGAATCTCCGGTGATATCTAATTTTGAGCTTCATACTTTCTATCTTAATATTTGATTGAAGTATATTCAATGCTCTAACTTGTACAAACTTTCTTTGCTTTGAGAGTGTTCTTGTACACAGATTCTTGTTCTCTTCTTGTTGTACTTTGATGGTTCAAGGTTGATTTGGATCGTTGAACGAAGCTCGGGTTGATCGCTTGGAGAGGTTTCTCTTCCTGAAAAAGAGGGTTTTTGTTAAAGGTTTGTTTTGCCTAGAAAGGAGTGTTCATAGTGGAATCCTTAGGCAGTATTGGCCAAAGGCGAGGACATTGTATTGTGTGTGTATGCTAAGTGCAGGCTATAGGGATCATTGCTAAATTAAATAGAAGACTCTTAAGACAAAGAAAGTACGTTTCTATTAACCATTTATGGAAATCCAAAAGGGAGTACGTTGGTTAATTTATGGAAATCTTGACTAAGAGAGTGCAATAAATTCATTCCAAAAACAAGGCTTGCATATCATATAAGGGGCTGTTGAAATTGCACAAAGTGTTGCAACATTGTGGTTGATTGATTGTTTATTTTAAGTTAAATTGGTTGGTTAAGTTTTTTTAACTTGTGGTGTGTTTTAGTTTTGGTTTATGAATTAATAAAGTTGTGTGTTTAATAAAACAAGAAACTTAAGAATCATTACAAGGAACCATAAATTTTTTAATAACCTAATTCGCCCCCTCTTTGGATTTTTATTCCACTTTCACATTTTTTTTTATTTGTAATTGCATTTAGCTTTATATTTGGTTTGTAATAATGCATGTATCTGCATGATATGAATGCTAAGCTCAGAATGACCATAGACTGACCATAGGTGTAATAACGTGAGGAATTTTTCAGCATCTCGTCAATGAACACAGGGGATTCGTCGACAAGGATATAAGAGGAGCTTGTCGACAAGGATAGGTTTCATCAACGAGAAGATACCGAGAGGGGTTTTGGGCAGTATGAAATTCGTCGATGAGGAAGTAAGGTTCATCGACGAAATTACTTAAGAACTCGTCGACGAGATGACGTGTCTCGTTGACGAATCCAACCCTATAAATTGTTGAAACCTGAATTTTTGATGAAATTTTAGCGCAAACTCTCTCTCTTTAAAACGCCTCTCCTTTCTTCTCTTTTCGATCTTGGCCCCATTTCTCGCAGGATTGAAGATCTGAGGCCACCACGACGCTCTTGGCAAAGTTCTCTATAAGTCCGCCGGAGCTGATCGTGTGAGAAGTTGGTTTGGAATTTATCCCAAATCCAGGGTAATATATTTTATTCGGATTATGCCTTCCTTATAGTTATAAGAAATGTTGTATACAAGAAAATACTGATATTTTGTTCTAGGGGATGTTGTTTTTAAGGTGTTGAGTGGAGAACCCTGCGGGTGTAGGGCTAGAATTTAGTAGGGGGCTTTTCAAGAACTAGGTAAGGGAAATATGCTATGCTAGGAGTTTTAAGAATGTTAACAGAGATTTCATAGATACATATATACCAGTTTACTATACCTTATTTGTCATCATAAAAAAAATGGAGATTGTTGGCCTAACTAGTCTTTTCAATCTTGTTTTAATGATAATAAATGAAAGATATATATTAACATAAGTTATTGAGTGACTTTATTTTAGGATTGAATAATCAAAATACTCTCATGGTTATCACGGAAGAAAGCTTACAATTAAAGCCAATCAAATAAAAGCTTTTCGGAGTATATAAGCAATACATGTCAAAACTTAAAGGTTATTGGGACTTGAGGTCAAGATGAACCTCAAGAGATGGACAAAAGAGCTTGAAGACTTAGTGCTTAATGAGTTCATGTTTAGAAATTCATTTGTAAATATTTCAATTCAAATATTATTTAGATATATGAAACTCATTAGGATGCAACAAGGACTTAGAGACCAAGTTTTTAAAAAAACCCTGGAAAATGTTTATGAAAAGTCACATTCAAGTTTTTCAAACAATAAAAGGTTAAAATCTTAAAAAATTAGAAGTTTGAAAAAAAAATTGACTGGTTAGCCGACTGACCGGAATACTCTGAAACTTCTCACTCGATTGACAAATACAAAAAGTTGAATAACTATCCAGCCGACTAACCATTTTGACCTATGATCAGTTAGCTGACTGACACTTTTGAACTGAGTTCAGTCAGCCAACTGACAATTTAATGGAATTAACTTCTAGTAGATAGATAGGTCTCAACCGCTTGTCCAATCGACTGACCTGTATAAAATACTTACCCAGTCGCCTGTCCTGCCGATTGACCCTATGAGATCTCAAATTTTAAACCTCAACAGGAAATATCTAAAAATTAGTTTTTCAAAAGTGAACTTTATAAAAACTTGGTGGACACTCCAAGTAACTTGGGAAATAAGGAAACTCATCCTAAAATGTCTATAAATACTCCTTTAACCCAAGGAATCAAATCACCAAGCATACATTCAAGCAATCAAGCATCCTACTCTCAATCTTTTACAAAGATCACTATTTCAAACACTCTTGCTGGGAGAACTCTATTTGATTGCTACTGATTCATAAGCCTACGTTTCTAATTTACAATTGAGTTTCCTCAAATTCTAAAGAACCTCCGGTGATATCTAATCTTGAGCTTCATACTTTCTATCTTAATATTTGATTGAAGTATATTCAATGCTCTAACTTGTACAAACTTTCTCTGTTTTGAAAGTGTTCTTGTACACAGATTCTTGTTCTCTTCTTGTTGTACTTTTATGGTTCAAGGTTGATTTGGATCGTTGAACCAAGCTTGGGTTGATCGCTTGGAGAGGTTTCTCTTCTGGAAAAAGAGGGTTTTTGTTAAAGGTTTGCCTCGCCCAAAAAGGAGTGTTCATAGTGGAATCCTTAGGTAGTATTGGCCAAAGGTGAGGACATTGGTTGGGGATAAGTTGAACCTTGTAAAATCGTGGGGTTCTTCTTTCCCTACTCTTTTAAATTTCAGCACTTTTTGTATTGTGTGTGTGCATGCTAAGTGCAGGCTGTAGGGATCATTGCTAAATTAAATAGAAGACTCTTAAAACAAAGAAAGTACGTTTCTATTAACCGTTTGTGGAAATCCACAAGGGAGTACGTTGGTTAATTTATGGAAATCTTGATTAAGAGAGTGCAATAAATTCATTCCAAAAACAAGGCTTGCATATCATGTACGGGGCTGCTAAAATTGCACGAAGTGTTGCAACATTGTGGTTGATTGATTGTTTATTTTAAGCTAAATTGGTTGGTTAAGTTTTTTTTAACTTGTGGTGTGTTTTAGTTTTGGTTTGTGAATTTATAAAGTTGTGTATTTAATTAAACAAGAAACTTAAGAATCATTACAAGGAACCATAATTTTTTTAATAACCCAATTCACCCCCTATTGGGATTTTTATTCCATTTTCACATTTGTTTTATTTGTAATTGCATTTAGCTTTATATTTGGTTTGTAATAATGCATGTCTCTGCATGATATGAATGCTAAGCTCAAAATGACCATAGACTGACCATAGGTGTAATAACGTGAGGAATTTTTTAGCATCTCGTCGATGAACACATGGGATTTGTCGATGAGGATATAAGAGGAGCTCGTCAACGAGGATAAGTTTCGTCGACGAGAAGATACCGAGAGGGGTTTGGGCAGTATGAAATTCATCGACGAGGAAGTAAGGTTCGTCGATGAAATTACTTAAGAACTCGTTGACGAGATGATGTGTCTCATCGACAAATCCGACCCTATAAATAATTGAACCCCGATTATTTTGATGAAATTTCAGCGCAAACTCTCTCTCTAAAATGCCTCTCCCTCCTTCTCTCTTCGATCTTGGCCCCATTTCTCGCCGAATTGAAGATCTGAGGCCACCACGACGCTCCTTGCAAAGTTCTCTGCAAGTCCGCCGGAGCTGATCGAGGGAGAAGTTGGTTTGGAATTCATCCCAAATCCACGATAAGATATTTTATTTAGATTATGCCTTCCTTGTAGTTATAAGAAATGTTGTAGACAAGAAAATACTGATGTTTTGTTTTAGGGGATGTTGTTTTCAAGATGTTGAGTGGAGAACGCTGCGGGTGTAGGGCTATAATTTAGTAGGGGGCTTTTCAGGAACTAGGTAAGGGATATATGTTATGCTAGAAGTTTTAAGAATGTTAACAGAGATTTCATAGATACATATATACCAGTTTACTATACAATTTTTACAGAATAAGAGTTTTAATGTTTGTGTGGCTTGAGTATATATTTATCGATGTAGAATTTATACAGTGTTTTAGCATATCATGTTATATATTTTATATATATATACAGATATTCATAGATATTTAACAGACAAATTTTATTCAGTTCAGTATATTATAATATTTACAAAATGCCATGTATTCCTAAATGCCATAACACATAGTTTATACAGACAGTTTATAAAGATGAATTATATAGTTATAGCATCAAGATGCTACAGTTACTCAGATATTACAGTATTTACAGTGCAGAATTATAGCGTTATGGTTATTTTGGAAACATGATGAGAACAACAAAGATATATATATATATATATATATATATATATATGTACTTATATAGTATTGGATCCCTGTGGAAATATTACAGAAAGATACAGTTTACAGAGCACGGTATCGTTGCTATATACAAAAAGAGTGCAACCACATATCTCAGATAGTGTGTGGGTACCGTCGACTGTGCTCGAAGAGTATGCAGCTCCCCAGTTTGCTGGGTTGAGGGGGCCAGTTTGATGAGGTAGCAGCCAGTCCTGCGCCTAGGAGAGTATGTAGTTTGGCCGGGCTAAGGTAGTGTAGAGTATAGTGACTTTCCTGGAGGGTCGACCTGGTTAAGTCTCGCCTACGGGATGAACAACCCTATCATGAGGGGTCAAATCATGACATACATAGTCTCAGGGAAAGAGCACAATTATTTATATGTATACAGTTTTATAACTTTTGTCATATATAGTATGATATAGTAGTATGAATGATAGAAAGTTCAGATGATATAAATGTTTAAGCTACTATACATGTGTTTTACAGATTTTCCAGATCATGCAGTTATATATATATATATATATATATTAATGTTATAGTTTTACGATTCGGTCGCCACATACTAGTAATAGCATATTTCCACTTATTGAGCGCCGTCTCACCCTATTACTTTACCATTTTTTAGGTGAGCCAGTTAGGCGAGCAGATCAGGCTCGCGGATAGAGAGTTGACTTGTCTACCCTGGTTTTAGGGTAAGTTTATGACATGGTTTTGTATTTTTTTGGGGTAGACGATACGGGAGGGAGTTATTGTATATGGGTATGGTCTGTATGTACAGAATTCTGGTGTTGTATAGTACATGTGGTTGTATGACTTATGTTTTCGCTATTTAGGTATGGTTATTTAGATATTAAAAAAAAAATGGTGAAATTTTGAGGATGTTACAATAGGGTTCCAGAATTTTTCATGGAAAATATTTTCATAAAAAACTAAAATCATACAAGGTTTTTAAAATGAATTTGAGGTCAAATTAGGGCTAAATGTTGATTTTAACTAACCGCGGTTGACTGACCCTTTCATGAAAAAAACGCCTCAGCCGACCAGTTAGGACAAAAAGGTAAAATGTAGTTGCTTGGCTAACTGACCATATTTGCTCTTGCAAAGCTCAGTGGACCGACCTTAGTTCTTAGGTCTGTTTTAACATGCCCTAGCTGATCAGTCCATTATCAAAGCTTCAAGGCCAGCTATAACGTCCCGAACCCTTAAACCCCAGTTTGGTGCGCTTTACCTGATAAACCATAATTCACAATATACATACGCAGCGGAAAACATAAACATAATCTCCCTACAACATATACCATAATACCGTAACACTGTAATACCGTAATACCAACAATATCATATACCAGAGTTTTCTATTTTTCTACCTATAAATCCATAAAAACCAACCATCACATGCATTTCCATAAATACATACTCCATAACATTCTAGTATGTTCAAAAACATTCTTTTCTCCACAAACTTAAAACATAAAGACATAAAACATAAACATTTCCATTCCCAAAATATTATCAATATATACCCTGCTTCTATAGTCCTAAAAAATGATAAATACCCTTGAGCCTCCTAAGCCCAATCTCGAGGATGTCCTGAAAAAGAAACATTCATATTCGGGTGAGACACATCTCAGTAAGGGAAGAAATACATATATTAAAATAGCGTGTGGCTAACATGAGGTATATATGTATCATTTTAATACATTTGCAAATTATTACATAACATTGAAAATGTTTTCTGAACCTAATCAAATACATGCAAATGATTTAACCCATGAGATTACCCAAGGATAGGGGTGATTACCTGCCCATACAAGTAGCACTCTTCTACTCTAATACTTAGGAAACCCTGAGGTCACAACTAAGGCATACCAGTGCACTCATCTTATTCAGTAAGCCCTCAAGTGTTAACTTGATCTCGTACTCACACATTCAACAATAGTTTACCGGAAAATGCCCTAAGGATAGGGAATTCTACCCACCCATACAAGTAAGTTCCCTCTGCCCTAGTACGTTATGCAGCTATTGCCACATTTGAAGTTACTAGTGCACTCGCCTTTTTCAGCAAGCCCTCAAGCAAAGAGTTCACCTTGCCCAATCGTAACATGTTCTACGTACATACATACTTCTAATATCATAATACATCATTCCTTTCTGTCATTATACATTCATACAAATTCATTCATGTTCATAGATTAACATTGCATTTCGTTTCACTTTGAGTGACTCTTTCCCATTTACATCATTCATATTTATCATTTCATTTCATTGTCATTTCATTGTCATTTCCTTGCATAACATTTTCATTTCATTCCTTCGTACTACAACTAGTCTTTAGACATCATTTGTTAGTTTCCACATAGAAATGCACTAGAATCTGCTATAGTTAGTCCACATAGAAATGCGCTAGAATCTGCTAACATGGCTGTCTTTCAGCTGTCTTACATTTACATGGCTGCATTTAACATATACAAGCAACATTGTCCATATCATATTTTATTCATAAAGCTTTACTTACTTAACCTGCATCTCGTATATCTAACATATATTCACACAGAATCTCATGCCACACAGTTTTAGCAATAAAATTCATATACATTCCTTACAAAATAAGCCAACCTATAATTAATATTTATATGCTGAAAATATGTTTCATTGCTTACTTAATTCCTCAGAAAATACTTTTCACTTTGATTCATTTACTTTCACATATACATAACTATATAAACAATCCTAAGCTCAGAAAACATAAATTTCATGGCTGGAATTTTAAATCCACATATAAACATATATATATAAAAATAACACATAATTCATTTTAATTCATGAAAAACCTGATTTAATATATAAATTTTCCCCTTACCTGACTTTTGAACTATGCTGGCAGGATCCCTGAAACGATACCTACAGCGTTCACTTGGACCCTGAATCCAAAAATCATAACTTAATTAAAATAAATTCCAATTAACTCAAATCATAAGGAAAATACTTATTTACTACTTCCTAGGCTCCAAATAACAACATTCCTTAAGAAAGTCTCAAAATAAATCACTTACCTTGATTTTGTGATGTTTCCCAAACCTCACAACCCAACGATAAGCTCTTACAGCCTTCAAGAGAACGATCCTACGAACCTCGTGGTGGTTCCGGATCGTCAAACCGGGTCAAAAGCGGCCCGAAATCAAAGAGAGAAGGTTGGAGGTTCATTTTAGAGAGAGAGAGAGAGAGAGAGAGAGGGAGAGAGAGAGTTCAGAAAATTCACGCTGAAAATGAAGAACTCTCTATTTATAGGCAAGGCTTCATCGATGAGACACGTCGATTTGTCGATGAGGCGCTATAGAGACTTCGTTGACGAGAAGATACCTTCGTTGACGAAATTCAGAGTTCCAAAATTCTCTTTTGAGATTCCTTCTTTGATAAGGAACTGGTGTTCGTCGACGAGCCTAGAAGGACACTCGTCGATGAAGACAGGACATTCGTCGACGAGACCTACTTTTCCTTCTTAAATCCTTCCTTTATCCCTTATTACCCATTAATCCATTTTATTCATTATATTTCCAAATTATTTAAATTTTCGGGTCATTACACCAGCCGATCGGCCTTTATATTTGGCTAGATCTCTTAAAGCTCGGCTGACTGGCCAATCAAGTTCAAAAAGCCCCAGCTAACCAAACCTACAAAGGGTTTGGAGTCGCCTTTTGGCCAGTTGACTGGCGGTGTCCATGGTCGACCAACCTTGCTCAGAAATTTGAATTTTTTACCTTTGGCCCGTCGACTGGCAAAGCCTACGGTCAACCAAACCTCTCGGATTTCGAAATTTTTCAGCGCTAATCCGGCCAAATTTTTAATTTAATAAACTCCAAAATTCCCTCCGTATCCCCAACAGTCAGATTTTCTAAAAAACTCTATATATACCCCTTTCATAAACATAATTAGTGATGAGATTAGCTTAAAAAATTCTCTCAAATTTTTACTGTCATTCTTTAATTTTTCAAGCAATAAAATCATACTCTATTTATCATTCATTTGAGAAATCATTTTGAAAGAGAGCTTTATTTTATTCTTTTACTTCTTTCACTTGCAATTTCATTGCATTTGAGAGTTGTTGAGAGAATCATTTGTTTGGGCATTCATTCTTACATTTCAAGGCATATACTTTCACTCATTTTTAATTTTTGAAAATCCTTTTTTGTGAGTTAGCTTAGAGTTTCTCCACTTATTTTCATTGATAAATACTTATGGGAGAAACCTTATATAATCTTGTGAATCTTTGCACATTCATTGCAAGATTCGAAAGCTCATTAGTCTTTATTAGAAAAAATATTTTTTAGATAAAATCCTTGTTTGCCTTGAAATTTACTTGAAAAAGTATTTTGGGAAAATCCTTAGGATATTGAAAAGAGAACCTTGAACATATTTTCATCTATATATCTTTGCTTGAAAGGTTTCTCATTTCTAATCATGAGAAAATTATTTTTCACAGTCTCAGTTTTAATTGAAAAAATATTTCTAAGTGAAAAATACACATACTCACTTGAGCTTTATTTCATATCTGTGTGAGTGCATTTTAGAGCTTCATTGTGTACATCTCTACTTATTTGAGAACCATTACACAAATTTTCATGTCTTTTGTATTCCAGGCATGGTCTGAAGAGGGAGACTTGCCTTATAAAGAGTCTCGGTTTGGCTCGAACCCAGTTAGGTGAGTTAGGATTTGCACCATCCTGTAAAGTGTGCACAGTTTGGCTTAGCCTTGTAATTTAGCTGAGGTGTCTCCGCCTTGTAAGGGGAATCATTTGTGGCTCAGCCCCATAATTGAGTTAGGGAGTCTCTGCCCCGTAAGGAGAGTGTAAGTGGTGTCTCTGCCTAGTTAAAGTGAGCACTTAGTAAATCCTTGAGTTGTTGGCTTAAGGTGGGGGCATAGGTAGGATTAGCTGAACCCTGATAAAAAATTTTGTGTTGACTTTTTATTTTTCGCACTTTAAATTTCTGCACATGTTTGTTTAATTATTTATTGTCTTGATTGTTTAACATACATGCTTTAAATATCTGCGGAATTGGTATCTGCTTAGAAAGACCCTAGGTTGTGTAATATTGATTGTGATTTGAATTTAACCTATGAAGAAATTTTGAAATAACCAATTCACCCCCTCTTAGGAATATGCCATTCCTGTTAGGGGTGACCAACTCACAAGCTGCAGAATCTAAGGTTTAAATTGAGAAAGAAATGCTGCAAGGTTCAACCACGTGCTCGACCAAGTGATCCCAAGGGGCGACTAGGTCAAGATACTAAAGCTGACTAAGCAAGAGATACTGAGAGTCTTGACCAACAACTTGACTTGGGAGACCATGAAGGGCGACCATGTCGAGATCCTGAACTTTCCTGAAGACCGAGATCCTACAAGTCTCAACCATCATCTCGACTAGCAAGACACAAGAGTATGACTATGTCGAGAAGATCTGAATTTGAATTCCTGATTTCCTGCGAGCCACGACTAGGGCACGACCAGGAGAGAATAGGGGTGTGACCTAGTCGATAGATGCAGACTACTTCATGAGATTTTTGCAAAACTTTCCTCTTTTGAATTTTAAACCTTGTAAACCCTTTTAGGTATAAATAATAGCTTCATGTATGTTCTTAGGTTTCCTCTTTGGCCTCTCTTAGGTTAGTGACATGCCTAGGAAGCCATTAAGAGCCACATAGAGTAGGATTTATTGCTTTTTATTTCAATTCCTGTACTGGTTCGTGCATGGAATCGTTGAAGGTTGGTAACAACCTTCATGTTCCTTATGCTGCCACTTAGAGTAGCTGGTTCTTGATTGTATTCTTGATCGTTAGTGACAGACCTTCGAGTTGCAATTGAAGATGACTTTTACATGCTTTCTTTACTACTTTCATTTAAATACCTGCAATTTCAATACCTGCACTTTACTTTCCATGCAAGTTTACATATTTGAGTTTAGTGATACCCTAGGGTAAAGGATAGCCTAACTAGGGATTTATACGAATTACGCTATGGTTCATGTATGTGGTGATCTCGTGATCATTGTGATAGAGTATATCTTGGTTCCCGATCGTGCTTCGGATGATTGGTGCACCTTCGCTACTCTATGCCATCGAATGGTTCACTTAGTCGTTAGCCTAAGTCGGATAGCTGACTGGACATAGCTTATGCGCACGACAGTCTAGGCATGATTTATACTCCGAGATATGCTTTCTAGGAGTAGAGTTACTATAGATTTACAACTTTCAGTAGTTGTTAGATATTTTGAAGTCTTGATTGTGTGTTGCATGTGTATATGCTGGGTTTGTGCTCTTTGGATCCTGAGTTAGTGCCTTAGACCTTGAGATGGAGAGGTTCCATAGGTCCATTAGGAAATCTACCTTGAGTCCCAAGTTAGATGAGTCATTCGAACCTAAAGTCATGGCTGAACGGAATCCAGTTCCTACCTTTCAAAATACGAAACCCCAAGCGCCCTACCAACCTGTGGTGGAGGAGCAACCTCTTCAGCCTCTTAGAGACTACTTTACACCCAACACATACACTTTGCCATCTTGTATTTGATTTCCAAATGTTGAGGTGGTACAATTTGAAATCAAGACTTCCATCATCTCGATATTTCTCAACTTCTATGGGAATTCGACTGAAAATCCTTACAAGCATATAGATGAATTTCTCAAAATTTGTTCCACCATCTGAGTGTCTAATTTTGGTGATGATGCCCTCCGATTAAGGCTATTCTTATTCTTTTTGAAGGACAAGGCCAAATATTGACTGAATTCCTTAGAGCCGAAGCCGGTGGCCAACTGGGCCACCATGCAATATGAATTCTCAAAAAAAGTACTTCCCCATTAGGAAGAATAACCAGCTTAGGAAGGCCATCACTAGCTTCTCACAATTGGATGGGGAACTATTTTTCGATACATGTGAGCACTTTAGGGACCTTTTGCGCAATTGCCCACATCATGAAGTCCCTAGGTGGCAATTAGTCCAGACATTCTATGAAGGATTAGTTAAGCGAGACCAGTCCATGGTAGATGCATCTTGTAGAGGTACTTTCCTCACGAAATAGGAGAATGAGGCATGGGCTCTCTTCGAGAACCTCGTCGAACGTTCTCAGCAACATGTTGTTGCTACTTGTAAACCATCCCAACCTTCCACTTCCAATCCTAAGGGAGTCTATAAGTTAGCCACCCTCCATGACCTTGCACCCACACTGCACACCATAGTTAAAAATGAAATTAAGATGTAATCCTAAGAAGGGGGGGGGGGGGTTGAATTGGGTTATTTTAAAATTATTTGCAGAATTTATTTACTTCAACCCTTGATAATAATATCACAAAGCCTATTTCTATTTAGTTATTAAGCTTATATAAGCAAGGAGTCCAAGATAGAAATGTAAGAACTCAATACACAATCTAAATTTATACTATGGAGTGAAAAGTCAATACATTCAATTAAGCCCTTATCTAGAATATGCTTTTCAGCTGGAACGAATAGAGTTTACAACAATATAATCTAGAATAAATTTTGTGATTTTTTTATGCCTCAATGATATAATAGAAATTAAGATCTAAAATTCAGCAATAACTTTTCTTTCAAAATAGATTTTGCAAATCACTTGCTTAACTTCAACTCTTATGCTCTAATCTGAAAAATCAATTCACAACTTGTTCCTCCTTGGATAAATTTCTTGCAGATTTAGAGTTATATGTTTATCTGAAATTTTAATCCAACAACTCAACCATATAGCTAACAAATATTTATTCACAACCAGCGAATATTCAGCAAGATACAATATTTAATAAGTTTAGACTTTTAGCATAACACAATATTTAACAGATTTAGATTTTCTTCACAATATGATAATCAACAAAATTATATGTTCGGAAAGGTTCAATACTTAGCATGATGATAATAAAAATTTAGTCAAGCACGCAGGTTATATCTTGTAGAAAATAAAAAGAATAGGGCAGAAGAAGCTGAACACCGTTGTTTTTACAAGGCTTGATTGCAACCTATGTCCTTGCCCCAAGGAACCTGCTGTGAGGATTTCCTTCACCAACTCCTTTATCAGGTGAAGTTACAACCTCTCTCCCTCAAAGGTGGAGTTCGTCTCTATAACGAGAATCCCCTCTCACTAGGCAACGATTCAATCCCTGAACCATAAAGAATACAACAAATAAAAAAAACTTTCTTGTACAATGAAAAGCTCCTCAAACGAGCATATTAGTACATGTTAGATTAAAAAAAAATACTTCAAAATAACAATATAAAGTTGAAGCTCAAAGTATATCACTAGAGCTGATTAAAAATGTGAGTTTTCAAAGATAAAATAAGTTTCTCGAAGTGAAACAACCAAGAACATAGCAGTTGACTGTTAGACAAGAGTATATAGAAGTATGTGCATGTCGTTTGCTTTTTCAATCGGTGTTTTTGCCCTAATGTGTGAGAATAATACGTTTAAATAGTACACTAGGGTTTTAGAAACTTTCCTTTGAATTTTCTCTCAATTTGGAAACCATTCATGCAAGATTTGGAAACAAGATCAGCATTGTCAAACATTTAAACACATACATCACTCGCTTGTCCTCGAAGGGTCAGTCGCCTATGCTCTTTTAAAATCAGAATATTCTGAAAGTCAGAATGGGGTCAGTCGTCTGTGCCTAATAGGTCAATCTCCTGTGCCTATTCTTTTTGAATATTTTCAAACACAGAAGCACCACAATCACCTGATGACTTAAAATCAGTCGTCTGCCTTTTAGAAAAAACTAGTTTTTTAATATTTTTGGTTCCAAACTTAATTCATATATTTGAAAACTCAATTTGGGCTTTGAGAAAATATTTTCCATGAATGTATTCAAGTATATATCTAAGTCCAATGACATATCCTAGGAGCTTCAATCAATCAATATTGAGTTTTGAAGTACTTACATGAGACTTTCATATGATTTTCCTATCTTAGTGTCTAAGTCTTCATGTTGTGAAGCTTCCACTATGTCTTATGAGCTTTAAGCACTGCTTCAACGAGCTTCATATCTTACATGATTCGAACCTTCATGTTTATCATGTCTCATAGCCTTAAGTGTGATTTTACATTCAAACTCTTCAAGCATATCCACTTGAAACCATAAAATCACTTAAGTCCTGAAACTAAAACTTTTGTAGACATGTTAAGTAACCTTGATTTGTTATCATCAAAACAAGATTAAGCCTTGTTAGGAAAATAAAAAATTTAGATAAATTCTTGTCTTTAGGATAGCAACCTCAGCTTGTGGCGTGTGCAGAGGTGTGTGCCATTTGTTCTGATCCTTCACACACATGTTATAATTGCCCTAATGCACCTCCTTTGCCTGAGTTTGTGTAGGAAGAAGTTAAGACCAACTATAATTGGTACGACATGCTGTCCAATTACCCATATTCAAAAAAGTACAATCCTAGGTGAAAACAACATCCTAACTTCTCTTAGAGACCACAAGCTCCGGGTTTCCAATCCCAAAGACCTCAATTATCACCCACTGCTCCACCTCCTTACCCCTACCAAAACGCCTAAAATCCTCCTATGTCTGCCCCTAGACCTTCATCTTTTCAGCAACCATCTCCTCCCTAACCCCAATATGATAGATCTTTTCAGGAGACATTGTTGAAAGCTCTTAAGGGCATTGAGGCTGATAACCAAGCAAATTGGAAATTACTCCATTCCCACTCCCAATATACTGCCAAACTAGAAGCCACTATGGGCCAACTTGCTACATCTTTGAGTCAGAGAAATGAGGTTAAGTTGCCAAAGTAGCCTCTAGTGAATCCTAAGGGTCAATACGAGGTAGAATGTGAACCAGACGCGGGTCCTTCGTCATATCACGAGTAGGCCTAGGAGGTGACCACTCTTTGGAGTGGTAGGGTGGTAAACAATAGGGTAGGGGAGAAGTTGAGCAACGGTAAAGGTAATGATAAGATGTGGGTTGAGCGCAATGTTGAATCTTGCACCCCCTCCTCCTTTAATTCAGTGAGCAATCCCGAGATTTCCATGCCCTCTGCTAGAGGAGCAATGCCACACTATGCCCTTCATTGGGCATTTTATGTCCCTCCGGTGCCGTACCCTGCAGCCCTTCAAGCATGTGCTAAGCCTAAGAAGGAAGAAATTAAAGAGTCCATGATGAACACCTTTAGACAAGAAAAGATCAATCTTCCACTTTTAGATGTCATCAAGAAAGTGTCTACTTACTCTAAGTTTCTCAAGGATTTGTGCACCCAAAAGCATAAATCTAATGTGCACTTAAACAAAAGAGTCAGATTGACTGAGAATGTGAGCATGATTCTTCTGGGTTCTATTCCCCCCAAACTTAAGGACCCAGGCACTACCACCATCTCATGTGTAATCAACGATTGAACCATCGATAGGGCCCTTTTAGATTTGGGAGTGAGTGTGAACCTACTTCCCTACTCATTCTACAAGAAATTTGGCTTAGGAGAACTGAAGCCCACCCTAGTCACCTTGTGTTTCACTGAGCAATCTGTAAAAAGGCCTCAAGGTGTTATAAAGGATCTCCTAGTAAAGGTCAATAGGTTCTTTTACCCTATTGATTTCATTATCCTAGATATGGAACGTACTGATCCATTTCAGAGGCAGATGGTCCTTCTGAGTCGACCATTTTTATACATAGCTAATGTATGCATCCAATGTAGGACTGGTGTCAAGGACATATCCTTCAGCAACATGCAGCTCTGGTTGAATGTGTTCTGCACCTCTCGGCACCCACCCGATGACATTCCTTTCAAGGATGTAGACATGATTAATAAGGGTGTTTGAGAAGGATGCCCCTTTGACTCTTTTGAGTGATTCCCTTGAGAATAGGCCTCCATTTGATCAGCCTTCTACTTTAGGTTTAGAGGATTTGTGTGCACGTGTCTTTGCTATTAGTGAATTAGCCTCTAACCTAGAAAAAAGGCCTTGGAAAGTTAGGTTCGAAAATCTTCCTACTCTATCTAGTATTCCAACTCGTCCTTCCATTGAGGTCCAACCATCACTTGAGTTGAAGCATATGCCAACCTCTCTCAAGCATGTCTTTTTAGGCCCCCAAGAGACCCTGCTCATTATCATATCATCTAGTTTGGATAGTTCATAGGAGTCTAGGCTCATTCATGCTCTGAAAGAACATATGAGAGCCATAGGGTGGCCGGTGGCAAACCTTAGGGGAATAGATCCATCCGTCTACATGCATCAGATTTACCTCGAGCTGAATGTTACGCCTATTCGTGAGATATAATAGAGACTTAATCCCAATATGAAGGAGGTGGTTTTGAAGGAAGTGGTCAAACTTTTAGATGGTGAAATCAAATTTCCTATCTCTGATAGCGAATTTGTGAGCCCCATGTAGGTGGTCCCCAAGAAATCCGGGATCACAACTATTGAAAATGATAAGGGTGAAGGCATTCCCACTCGCGTCACTAGCAGGTGGCGAGTGTGTATTGACTATCGGAAACTTAATAACCTCACCCGAAAAGACCACTCCCATTACCATTCATTGATCAAATATTAGAAAGGCTAGCAGGGCAGAATTTATATTGCTTCTTGGATGGGTATTCTGGGTATAATCAGGTTATAGTCCACCCGGATGATCAGGAGAAGTCTACCTTCACCTATCCATTCGGGACCTTTGCCTATAGGAGGATGCCTTTTGGGTTATGCAATGCACTGGCGACCTTTCACAGGTGCATGCCAGCCATATTTTTTGACATGTTTAAGAAATTTCTTGAGATATTTATGGATGATTTTTCTGTGTTTGGATCCTCCTTTAATGCATGTTTGGAAAACCTGTCCAAAGTCCTTGAAAGATTTGTGGACACAAATGTGGTGCTAAGCTGGGAGAAGAGCCATTTTATGGCTCAAGAGGGCATAGTGTTAGGCCATATTGTTTCTGCTAAAGGGATTGAAGTTGATAGGGCTAAGATAGAGCTGATTTCCAAACTTCCTCCCCTTACTTCTATCAAACAAGTGAGGTCATTCCTAGGCATACTGGTTTTTACCAGCGATTCATCAAAGACTTCAGCGAAATTTCTCAGCCCTTGACCAACTTGTTACTAAAATATGCACCCTTTGAGTTTGATAAAAATTGCCTTAGTGCATTTGAAACTCTTAGGATGCTACTCTCTTTCGCCCCAATAATGCAGCCACTCGATTTGTTCCTTCCTTTTGAGATCATGTATAATGCATTGGATTACGCTGTAGGGGCTGTGATGGGACAACGAGTGGATAAATTGCCTCATGTGATATACTATGCTAGTAAGACTCTTCAAGGAGCACAATTGAATTATATCACCACCGAGAAAGAGCTTCTAGCAGTAGTTTTTGCCCTTAATAAATTCCGCTATTATCTCCTAGGGTCGAATGTAATTGTGTACACCAATCACGCTGCTTTGCGATACCTTCTCACTAAGAAAGAGATCAAACCTAGGTTGATTAGGTGGATTTTGCTTTTGCAGAAGTTTGATTATGAAATCTAGGATAGGAAGGGGACGGAAAACCATGTAGCCGATCATTTGTCCCGTGTTATAGTTGAGGGGTTTATCGACCCTTATCCAATTCAAGATTCCTTTCTCGATGAGCAACTCTTTGCCGTGTCTTCCCAGCTCCCTTGGTTTGCAATGATTGCTAACTACTTAGCCACGAGAGTTATTCCTTATGATTGGACACGGTGGGAGAAATACAAGTTGTTCTCCCAAGTGTGCAAGTACATATGGGAAGACCCAGATCTCTTCAAAATAGGCCCAAACTCGATCATTCGGCAATGTGTCCCCGTGAGTGAGTATCATTGCATTTTGAAATTTTGTCATACCTTAGAGTGTGGTGGTCATTTCATGGGAAGACAACTGCAGCCAAAGTGCCTCAAAGTGGATTCTTTTGGCCCACACTTTTCTGGGATGCTCCAACTTTTTTAGATCATGATTGCAATGTCAGTAGACTAGGAACATCTCCTGGCGTGACAAGATGCCTTTGAGCCCTATTTTAGTGGTTGAGCTTTTTGATGTGTGGGGGATTGAATTTATGGGCCCTTTCACTCCTTCCCATGGATACATGTACATACTTGTGGTGGTAGATTATGTTTCAAAGTGGGTAGAGGTAGCCGCGACTAAGACCAAAGATCATTGAGTGGTCATTCAATTTCTTAAGGGTCCTTTTAGTCATTTCAATTGTCCTCGAGATATCATTAGTGATGGGGGAACTTATTTCCTTAATCGTCATTTTACTGCACTCGTTCGAAAGTACTCCATCACCCACAATGTTGCCACACCGAACCATCCCCAAACTAGTGGGCAAGTTGAGGTGTAGAATCGTGAGATCAAAACCATCCTTGAGAAAACTGTGAGGCCAAATAGAAAGGATTGGTCATCTTAGTTATATGATGCTCTATGGGCATATAGAATGACCTACAAAACCCCTATCGATATGTTCCCATATCGATTAGTTTATGGTAAGGCTTGTCACCTCTCGGTTGAGTTAGAGCACCGAGCATATTGGGCAATTAAGAAGTTCAATTTCGATATGGTTTCTACGGGTACACATTGCTGCCTCTATCTTAATGAGTTGGAGGAGATCCTAAATGCCTCATATGAGAATACCAAGATTTATAAAGATAGGATGAAAGCTTTTCACGACAAGCACATTGTTGTGAAATCTTTCAAGCCTCACCGAAAAGTATGGCTTTTTAATTCGAGGTAGAAACTATTTCCGAGCAAGCTGTGATCTAGACAACATGGCCCTTATGTTGTGAACTATGTGTTCCCCCATGGTGTGGTTGAAATTAAAGACCTAATGACTAACGTACTTTTCAAGGTCAATAGTCAGTGCCTAAAGCTATGTGTAGAGGGAGTTAGTGAGGGACTTGTCGAGAAAGTTTTCCATTGTGACATGATATATCCACCTTGAGCTTTCATTGCGTTTGGCTAAAGACGGTAAACTTAGCACTTCCGGGATGCAACCCAAGTGCTTTTATTTCTTTCTTGAGTCCTTAGGGTGTAGAGTGTAGAGTAGATAGTGTCTAGGATCCTTAGAGTAGAGTCTAGGTTAGTTGAGATGCGACCAAGCACAACCAGCACTGCCTTGGTGCGACTTGGTCAAGTTTATGAATCCTCTGAATTTCCAAAGTCCTGAGAGATTTAACTAGGGGCACGACCATCTCTCATGTATGGCGTGAACTGATCAAATGTGAAATTTTCCTAAATCAATTGAGGGTGCGACTAGGCGTGACTAGCACTCAACTGGTGCGACCTAGTTGAAGCTGTCGAAAGTCAATTTTAAAACCCTTTTCCCATGAAGGTCGAAACCACTTTCTCTTGATTATTTTGCACCTCGTTCATCGCATCCTTCTCTGACCTAGTCACCTGAGCTTCCTCCGCTTCTCTAGAGCCTTTGGCACCCTCTAGAGGCTTACCCTAGCTCCGGTGAGCCCCATCGTGCGCAACCCTACTGTAGAGACCTGGGAAAAAATGATAAAAGATATTTGAAAAAGGGATGTTTGCTAAGGCAGGAGAAAATCAATGATGGTTTTCTGAAAGAACCAGAAAATCGATGACGGTTTTAGATTTTAATCGCGATCGGGTAAAGGTAAAACGGTAATTTTGGAGTTGGTTAATAAAAAATTAGCAATGATTTTCTGAGAAGCATAGAAAATCGGTGACAGCTTTCTAGCCAGTGCAGAAAGTTATAAAAGAACCGAGAGCTTCATTTTTTAAACAAAATCAAATTCTCTCTCTCTCTCTCTCTCTCTCTCTCTCTCTCTCTCTCTCTCTCTCTCTCCTTTCTCAAACCCACAAACCTTTCTCCCTTCTCTCTACAATTTCTTATCCATTAAGCCTCATTTTGACAATCAGGAACCACCGTGGGCAGGAGTTAGAATCAGTAGGCGAGTTCAGTTAGCCAGGTAAGGGAAATATGCTATGTTAGTTAAATTAGGAATTTTTATTAGTAAAGTATATGTATTCTGGTATATGTATTTTAGATGGTTACAGATATTAAATTAAATAATTTTCAGGATTATTATTCATATCATAAATTATTTTTATTATCAGAAAATATAGATTTCAGGATATGAGATATTTAATTATTTTAGTAGTGTGGCATGAGTTGATATCATACTAGTACATCAGTTATACAACTTTGAGATTATCATGATTTATAGTATATATACAGAAACATGCATTTTGCAACATTTTTCAGAATATCATGATATACAGATTTTAGAACCATAACATTAAGATTATTCAGATATTCAGATATTACAAATTATTCATATTACACAGTATATTAAGATTAGTTATTACAATGTTATGATTATTTCAGTAGAAATAAAATCATGGTAAAACAGTAATATATATAGAGAATATTATTATACAGTATCAGATCCCTGATGAATCAGTTCAGTCGGTAGAGCACGGTACCATAGCTATTTTAGATTAGAGTGCAACCACATATCTTAGATAGTGTGTGAATTTTCGTCAACCGTGCCTTGTAGGGATTGTAGACTCCCCAGAAATCTGGGTTTAGGAGGTCGGTTTGACAAGGGAGATGTCAGTTACCATGCCTTTGGAGGGATTGCAGTTGTTTCTGAACTTACAATTTAATCATACTTTTATAATCTATAGGTAAGTTTGCTGATTTTTTTAAATCTATATATATATATATATATATATATATATATATATATATATATATATAACTGTGGAACCTCCCTAGAAAACTGTATCTCGTGATTTAACCCCTCATGACAGGGTTGTGCGGCTTGTAGGCGAGACTTGACACTGGTTGGCTTACCAGGATAAATTAACTGAAATCTATCAATCATCAGACCGATCATTAAACCACATAGGTGTTAGCTACACATATTATATTTTACCTATTATCATAGTCCAGTTATTTGTTATTTTATAGTTTATGTAAACTCAGATGCCACACACTCGTAATAACATATTTCTTCTTACTGAGAGTTGTCTCATCCTAGTAATTTAACATTTTTCAGGTGATCCAACTAGACGAGCAAATCAGGCTCGGAGATAGAGAGATCATTTACACTGCCCTGTCTATAGGGTAAGTGTTTTCAGGGGGACTTATTTTGGAGTAGCATTCAGGGTTTTTGTAGGTAGATGTTGCTGGGAAGTTGTGTAGTTATGTATATATGTTTTGGGGATAATACCAAAATTTGGGTAAGTTGGTTATTTTGGGTTATGATCCTTGGTTGACTTTTTGGTCCTTTTGGGATGTTTGTACATATATGGCAGATTTAGTAAACCTCAGTCCAGAAACACCAAATACCTTATAAAACTTACAATAACCAACTTACCCAGATTTTGGGATGGTGCCCAAGTTGGCCTAACCAACAAACTACTCTAGTTAACTTGTAGAGAATCTTCCTAGGAGTAGCGTGGCGGCTTTCGATCATCGATTTGGTGAAGGACGAAGCCCAAAATCTAGAGAGAAGGAGAGAGAGAGAGAGAGAGAGAGAGAGAGAGAGAGAGAGAGAGAGAGAGAGAGAGAGAGAGAGACAGACAGACAGAGTTTCGCATGAAAAAATCACGCTGAAATCTCGAGGTTAGTATATTTATAAAATGTGGATTCGTCGACTAGACATGTCACCTCGTCGACGAGTCCATGAAGGGAGTTCGTCGATAAACACTTACCCCTTATCGACGAATTTCAGGCCTATAAATCAACCCTTTAGGTAAGTTCTCGTCGATGAAACGCAAGTCCATGTCGACGAGCCCAAGAAGACTGCTCATCGACGAGCGCTCTACATTCGTCGATGAGACCCTGCTAAGTCCCTTTTGAAAAATCATTTTCTCTTCTCTCTTTTATTTACTTAATTCTTCGATTCTCTACATTCTCCCTCCTTATAAAATTTCATCCTTGAAATTTACTATCTGTATTAAACACCATCCTTGAGGAAAATAGGCTACTTATTTTATTATTTACCCTCACTTATGGCGGAGGAGTACCGTGGTTACATTCAGGATTCTGGGAGATTACAAATACATAAAATAAAAATTCTCCCAAACCAAAATACTACCTATCATTAGAAAATTATTACATATACTAACTAACCTGCACAAAAGAAACTTAACATACTTACCTGCATTTTTCTAATTACTACTGGTCCCCACTAAACAAATGTGGGTACTTCTGATGTATTTCTTTTTCAAGCTCCCATGAAGCTTCTTCCATCATGTGATTCTTTCACAGAACTTTTACTAATGAAATTTTCTTACTGCGCAATTCCTGTTCCTTCTTGTCTAAAATCTGCATTGGCATCCTCTCATAAACCAATGAATCTCTAAGTTCTATCTCTGCATAGCTGACCACATGGGAGGGGTCTGGGATGTATTTCCTCAACATAGAAACATGAAATACGTCGTGTATCATGGATAAAACTGGTGGTAAAGCTAGTCGATAGGCAACTGATCTTACCCTCTCAAGTATCTCGAAAGGGCCAATAACCTAGGGCTTAGCTTACCCTTCCTCCCAAATCTCATAGTACCTTTCAGTGGCGCTATTTTCAAAAATACATGGTCTCCCACTTCGAATTCCAACTTTCGGCAGCGATTATCAGTGTAGCTTTTCTATCGACTCTAAGTTGCACTGATTTTATCTCTAATAAGTCGGACTTTATCATACACCTGTTGCACTATTTATGGTCCCAAAACTCGCCTCTCCCCTATCTCATCCCAGTATAGAGGAGAACGACATCTCCTACCATATAGCGCCTTGTAAGGTGCCATGCCAGTGTTGGTCTAATAGCTGTTATTGTATGCCAACTCTACAAGCGACATATATTGGGTCCAACTAGCCCTAAAATCCAGCACACATGCCCATAGTGTATCTTCTAATATATGAATCATCCTCTTTGACTGCCTGTCCATCTGAGGATGAAATGCTGTGCTGAATGACAACTGAGACCCTAGAGCCACCTGCAGACTCCTCCAAAACCATGACGTGAAACGTGGGTCTTGGTCTGATACTATAGACACTGGCACACCATGTAATTGTACTATCTCTTGAATATATATTTCTACCAGTCTGTCCATGGAGTAGTTGACTTTGATAGGGATAAAGTGAGCAGTCTTCGTTAGTCGATCTACAACTACCCAAATAGCATTTTGTCCCTGCCACACCGGTGGTAAACTTGTCACAAAATCCATAGAATTGTGATCCCATTTTCACTCCAGGATATAAAGTGGCTTGAATTGTCCTGCCGATCTCTGGTGTTCGGCCTTAACCTGCTAGCACGTCAAACACTACTGCACAAATTTAGCTATCTCTCTCTTCATGCCACTTCACCAGAAAGTCTCTCGTAGATCCCGATACATTTTAGTGCTACCTAGATGTACCGTGTACAGGGACTTGTGAGCCTCATCAAGGATCACCTTTTTGATATCCTTATCTGCAGGCACGCACTGATATGGAACCGTAGAGCTCCATCATCTGATATACTAAACTTCTCCCCTTATCCATCGTGTACCTTTTCTATCAACTCCATCAACTCAACGTCATTCTTCTAGGCTGCTTTAATCTTTTCCTGTAGGGTAGGCTACACCATCAAGTTGGCGATAAATGTCTGGTGATTACTCTCTACTAACTCCACGCCAAGCTGATTACACGCATAAATTACGTAATTAGGTGTTTTAATTCACGCATTACGAATTATATTTTTAATTAAAATAGTTAATTATCCTCAATAAATTAACATTGTGTCCTATTTATAACATTTGGGTTTTATTGAGTAGTTTATGAATTTTTGGTGTTTTTTTTATCGTGGGGCAATCACTAGAAGCAAAAATCGATATTACTTTGTATTTTGGGTGTAACTTTCTCGTCCAAACTTCAATTGAGACGATTCAAAATTATAGAGAAAGTTAAGAAAGAGCTCTACAACTTTTTTGTTTCAAGTTTTGAGAGATACAGATGTTTACTAGGCCAAAATTGGTTTTGAAAGTTCAGAACTGATTATGTGTTAACAAAAAAAGAAGAAAGAAGAAAAATAAGAATAATAAATGAGTTGATTTGACTCGGCCATGCAGCTGAGTCATTCTTTTGAGTGCTAGGCGCTGGGTGTGTGGGTGAGTTTGTGCTCTTTTTTTATGCTTTGAAAAGTCAAATAAAGGGCTAGAGAAGGAAAAGAAAAAAAAAAAACTAGTTTTGTTGGGTTTTTTTTAGAGGTCTTCAAGGGGAGTCGTGTGGGGGGCTGCTGTGGGCATTGCGGACGGTTGCACAAGGACGAACACATTGCTACTGTGTTAGGGGACTTCTTATGGTCTCCACTTTCTCCCTCTCTCTCTCTCTCTCTCTCTCTCTCTCGTTTAGATTTTTTTTTTTATGGTTGTTTCAATACTTTATTTGTCTAGTTTAATATTAGATTGAATATTTTTATTTTTCTTTATTATTTGAGTAGTTTATGGATTAATTAAATTCTTGTTCTTTTTAGTTTGTTATTTTGAATGATTCAAGACTACTTTAAGTTGTTTAATTTAGTATACATTTAAGCTAATGTTGGGAATGATTATAGGGTGGATTAATTAGCTCTTTTAGTATTAGTATACCTCTAGTTTATTATTCTTTCAAGTTGTTGTCTTTTCTTTTATTATTGCAATGGTTTATTGTGGAATTAATTTGACCCGAACAATTGGGATTGCAAGCATGAGGGGCTAAGTTCGGTAACTCGGGTTGTAGGTCAATGTCGTTTGCTTTTTATGGTTTGTTAGTTCTCCTATGATATTATTGATAAAATTTTATTTGGTTAAAACAAAAAATTGAAGGCATCATTGATAAATCATTGGCACTTATTTCTTGTTTTGTTGTTGACGTTAGGTATATCAAAACCTTGATTTAATCTAAGATTTTCATCAACTAATATTTATATAAAATTCAGTTGATGCTTAATGAGAGTTTTTATTTTCTTCCGTTCGAATGTGGCAAATTTACTTGAGCTTTAGTAATAAAATTTCATCTTATTAATGCCTTAATTGGATTAAAAAAAAGAGGAGTAGGGCCTAGGGAATTAATAAACGGTGGAAGCAAACATACATTGAGCCCGTAACCCGGGTGTTTAGTAAATTGTTTCAGTTAATCTGTTTAGTTTGGTTGCGTTAGTAGGTTTATTTTTTTTGGAAATTCGATAAAAGTTCAGTCACATTTTAGCATTTTTCTCAAATACCTCCCATTTTGTTTACTGTTTTAAAAATCATTAAAGAGCAAAAATATTTTCAAACCCTATTTTACAGCAACAAGATTGCACTAAACTTTCATAAATACTTTGATAATCAGTGGTCCTTGTTGAATACGATCCTGGACTCATCCTTGATACAACTTGACACTTCTGCATTTAGAAGCATAACTCAAAACGAGTCACAAGCCTCTCCAAGTCCATCTAGATCGGACGTTGAATTTCTACTGCTAACAATGCTGCTATCATGGACTTTCGGCTCAACACATCAACCACTGCATTAGCTTTACCTGGATGGTAACTGATGGTGCAGTCATAATCCTTGATAAGTTCTAACCATCTTCTATGTCGCATGTTCAACTCCTTCTATGTGAAGAAGTTTTTAAACTTTTATGGTCTGAAAATATTTCACATCTCTCTCCGTATAGATAATGCCTCCAAATCTTCAATGCATTAACCATTGCAGCCAATTTTAGATCATGAGTGGGATAATTCTTTTCACATTCTTTCAGTTATCTAGAGGCATATGCTACCACTCTACCCTACTGCATCAATACACATCTGAGCCCCCTCAAAGATGCGTCATAGTAGATCACGTAACCATCACCTCTCAATGGAATAGTCAATACTGGTGCTGTGACAAGCCTCTGCTCCAATTCCTAGAAGCTTTGCTTACAACTATCGTCCCATTCAAACTCGACATTCTTTCTAGTTAGTTGTATAAGAGGTCTTGATAATGCTGAGAATCCCTCTACAAACCAACAGTAATAACTTGTCAGTTCTAAGAAACTCCTGACTTCCTGAACATTTCTCGGTCTGACCTAATTCACTGCTGCCTCTATCCTTCTGGGATCTACTGAAATTCCATCCCCTGATATAACATGCCCTAGAAATGCAACTTTCTCTAACTAGAATTCACATTTGCTAAACTTGGCATACAATTTCTTTTCCCTGAGCATCTGAAGTACTAGCCTTAGGTACGTTTCATGCTCCTCAAAACTCCTCTAGTAGACCAATATGTCATCAATGTAAACCACAACGAATTGGTCTAAATACTGGTGAAAGATTCTATTTATAAAATCCATGAATATAGTAGGAGCATTTGTTACACCAAATGACATAACTAGAAATTCATAATGCCCATACCTAGTCTTGAAAGTTGTCTTCAAAACATCTTCTGCTTTAACTTTCATCTGGTGATAACATGACCGGAGGTCAATCTTGGAATACACTCGTGTACCTTGAAATTGATCAAATAAGTCATCTGTATGGGGTAGAGGATACCGGTTCTTAATGGTTACTTTGTATATTTCTCTGTAATCTATGTACATCCTCATAGACTCGTTTTTCTTTTCACAAATAACACTGAAGCTCCCTAGGGTGATACACTAGGTTTGAAAAACCCTTTTATCCAACAGATTTTGCAACTGATCCTTCAACTCTTTTAGCTCATATGGAGCAATTCCGTAGGGCACTTTAGATATTGGTGCCGACCCTGGTAATAAATCCACATCAAATCCAATTTCTCGATTTGATGGTACGCCGAGTAATTCCTCTGAAAAAACATTTGAAAATTCTTTGACTACCGAAATATCAGCTTGTTTCAATTCTTCCTTCAACATCTACTGTATATACTCAACATACCCCTGGCAAACACTCTATAGCAGCCTTCCACTTGAATAACCAACACCAACTATGGCGGTGCGCACACACGTGATCCTACAAATCTGAATTCCTACTCACTCAGGGGTTTGAAGATTATTTCTCTTTAATAGCAATCAATGTTGGCATAATTAGCTGCCAGACAATCCATGCCCAATATCACATCAAACCTTTATATGTCTAACACCACAAGGTCGGCTAGTGATACTTCCTCCTAAATGCCCATGGAATAATAATGATAATAATAATAATAATAAGTACCCTTTTACAACTTATTTCTAGTCCAGTCAGAGTAATTACTAACAACTAAACATCTAACAACCTTGTCTCAATCTCGAATAATTAAATATATCACAATAATACGAATGAATGGGTAGTATCGGAGTCAAATTAAAAACAATAGCTTATATGGTAAAACAATAAGAGTACCTAACACAATGTCTCCGACAGTCTCAGCGTTTCTCGGTGCTGACAGGTAAACCCACGCCTGCTCAGTATTTTGCTGCTAACCTCCACGGGGCGCCTGGGTATTACCCCAATGCTGTCTGGGAGCGGATGCTATAATATGCTGCGCATGACAGACTCATGCTACATGACCCAGTCTACCACATTGGTAGCAGACCTTCATCCTTGCTCGACATTCTCCCTTATGTCTTTTCCAACATGTCAGGCAAATAGGACAGGTTTGCTCGCCTTAAACCTCACAACTCCTTGTCTCCTACCTCTGACCACTACTAGGTCCACCTCTCCTCCTTGGACCTCGACTGGGCCTTGCTCCCAGGAGTTGTAGGCCTCTTCCTTTGATTCAATTCCATAAACTCCTTCACCTAAGCATCCTGAATAGAAAAGGAAATGTATTGCTCATAGAAAATTTTTTTAAAACAATTCCACGTCAGGGTCACTGATACTAGCTTTCGCTCCTCAAGTAACTTCACCGACATGCACCAACACTTGGCCTCCCCAGTCATCTTAAAAACAACATACAACACCTTTTGTTCATTTGCACAGCAAATACTTGCCAATATACCCTCCACCTCTTGGATCCACTCCTTCGCAGTAATTGCATCAACTCTTCCCATAAAAGTCGGGGGATTCATACAGGTAAATTGCTCGATAAAGCAGCTCGGATCAATTGGTGACCTATTCTATCCCTTAAAATTCCTTACATTATTTGCCATGACCTACTGACTTGCATTACGCAACATCTATTTAGAGTAACTCCCACTAATGCTGAAAGCCCCTACCTTACCTCCAGCATTCATGTTGCTGCTACCAGGATCCATTGTGAAAAGACAATAAACAATGACTTAGGGACCCTACCCTTATAGTTTACGTATTTAATTAAAACCTCATATTTTCCCTCTATCTTGACATCCTTATCCTAATTTAAGATTCAGTCCTACACTTCAGAAACACAACCCGACAATAGTTTACTATGACTTTCTAAAATCATCACCCTAGGAAAGACACAAAAACCACCATGGAAGTCCTGCCTCCAAACTACCAAACAAAACCTCAAATCCTTTTCCTATACTCTAGTATTGTTTATGCTGCACTCTAGAGTCTACAAAACCTAACAACCTAGGCTTTGATACCAAGTTGTAACGACCTGCCTATTTTTATTATATATTTTTTTCCACATATTAGCATTTATAATAACCCTGATAACTTGCTAAAACTGAACTAAACATGATCAACCCGGACCCATGGGTATCGAGGATATACTTGTCATACATCTCTGATACCTAAGCTGTAATGACCTGGGGAACTATGGTATTTAAATAATGGAAGAAAGAGAAAAGGAAATTATATTTAAAATACTTAATAGGGCCTCGTTAATGAACACAGGGAGTTCGTCGACGAGTACACATGAGGGGCTCATCGATGGGGACGTGTTTCATCAACGAGGAGATACCGAGAGGCTATTTGCCCATCTTTGAATTTCTTTGACGACAAACAAACATTCGTCGACGAACTTCCTTTGTGACCTCGTCGACGAGGTGACGTGGCTTGTCGACGAAAGCCAGTGTATAAATAGCCCTAATTCAGATTTCAGCGCAGATTTTTAACCCAAAACAAATTCTCTCTCTCCACTTCAGTTTCCACCCCTTCTCTCTAAGTTTCTGGGCCGGATTCTCACCGGTTCGATGATCTGAGGCCACCATAACGCTTTTGGAAAAGTTTTCTTCAAATCTGCTAGAGTGGATCTTTGGTGGGGCTAGCTTGAATTCCATCCTAGATTCGGGGTAAGGTTTTTTATTCAGTATTTGACTTTCCTGTAGGTAGAAATTGTAGTAGTCAAGGAAATACTGAAGTTTTATTTTGAGAGATGTTGATTTCAGGGTGTTAAACGGGAAACCTTGTGGGTGTAGAACTGGTATATTTTAGGGGCTCTTCAGGAATCAAGAAATTGGATAAAATAAGCTAGTTGTTTTATGAAAATATAAGTATAATCTTATAACATTTAATTTCAGGAAAATAAATATATATATTAGAATTATGTTTCAGAAATACTACTGTAAATGATGATATGTTTTAAATGTGTAATGCCCATTTTGTGTGGCATAAGTAGAATTTATTATGAATTACTGTTTTCTAGGAAAATATTAAATGATAAAAAGTTTTACTATGATATATCGGTGTACAGGTCGAGAGTTTTTATATGATATACCGACGTACGGGCCGAGAGTTTTATATGATATATCGGCGTGCGGGCTGAGGATGTTCTCACATGATATGCTGGCATACGGGCCGAACCTTTTATATGATATGTCAGCGTATGGATCGAGCCTTTTATTTGATATGTGATACGGCGTATGGGTTGTGATTAATAAAATACGAAATGCTGGCGTAAAGGTCGAAGATTTCCATATTATGCTATGAAATGTGATATGATGATATTGATTTGACAATTATTATTATGGAATAGAAATGTATCACAATTTGAAATATGTTATATGTTATCGGAACCTAATTGGCTTGGGTTAGGCTTACACGAGCACGGTACCGTAGCTATGTGATCATGATCATTATGATGTTAGTGTTATCACTGTCGTACGGGGCAGCGTGAGGATGGATAATTGATGTGGTTTATGGTAGTGTTGGCACCCCTAGTGTACGGACCAGGTCTGGCAGACCCATCATACTTATAGACTTTTGCTTTTGACTCGGCAGTGGTCGGCTAACCATTGTTAATTCCATCCTTCGGGCCACACAACCTAGTCATGTGGGGGTAAGACATGACACCAACCAGCTAACCTTCCAGGATTATTTTTGTATTATTATTATATAAGATGAATTATGCTTATGGAAATCCAGTATGTTTTGCCATGCTATGATTAAATATGTGTTCCCAGATATGATATAGACAGTTTCACTAAATAGGTTTATGTATGGTTTTATGTATAACATAAAAATACTCATGTTGCCACACACTGGTATTAGTTTATTTCCTTTACTGAGAGGTGTCTCACCCTAAATTATATGAACATATCATGAGCCCCAGATAAGAGAGTAGATAAAGCTCCACAATGCTAGAGTTCGTTAGTCGTACCCTATCTGAAGGGTAAGTACTTACTAGGGTTAGACGGATTTTTGGGTGGTAACCCTAGGACTATTTTGGATACTTTTTGAGATGTGTGTATCTATATGATGGTTGTAGTAAACTCTGGTATTGTGTTGAATAGTAATATGAGATGTATATGATATTATGTTTCCTATTGCTTAGGCTTCCATGTTGTATTTCTATTGTATCCTTGGTACCCACAGGTTCAGGTTGATTATAATCTACTAGATTTATTATATCGATTTTTATTATCATGGAAAAAAATGGTATATAAGCAATTCGGTACATAAGCAGCAGAAAACATAAATTACATATCATCCAACTAGTCACAATACCAGAGTTCTACTAAATCTGCCATATATGTACAAACATCCCAAAAGGACCAAAAAGTCAACCTAGGATCATAACTCAAATATAATCTGATCCTAGTTCACCTACTTACCCTTTAGACAGGGTAGTTCCGTCAATCTCTACCGCTACGGAGTTCGGTCTGCTTGCCTATCTAGATTTCCTGAAATGTTTGTAATGCTGGGGGTGTGACACCTCTTAGTAAGGGAGATAAACTAATATCAGTGTGTGGCAACATGAGTATTTTCGTGTTATACCTATAAACAGTACTTAGTTCATATCCGGTAAAAATAGTTTGTATCATATCTGAATAAAACGTGATTTTTCATAACATAGGTTAACATACTAAATTTCTGTACAGGAAAATCATCTTATAAGACTATACCATACTGAAATATTATCCAGGATAGATAGTTAGTTGTTGTCATATCTTACCCCCCACATGACAAGGAGTAATGGCTAGCCAACCATGCTAAGTCAAACATAGGTGTGTAAGTACGATGCGCCCGTTCCACCTGTGCCAGACTACTAAAGGAACTACAACTCTACCATGAAGCCATATCGACTGCCATCTCCCACACTCTACATAAGATGTGTGGTAGCACTAACATAAACATAAACGTGAACATATAGCTACAGTACCGTATTTCGTAAAACTAAACTAAGCTATCCGGGTTTTGATAACATATAATACATTTCATGATATTGGAACATAGAAGTTTCATATTTCTGAGTAAAACATGACATGATAATACTTTCTTGAATTTTGACATAACATGCATAATTACGACATTTACGCCGTCATATCATAACGTAAAAATCATGACATTTATACCGGCATAACATAACATACTTGAACATGAAATTCTTACACTATTTAATATAATATTCTTAAAACCATAGTTCTTATACTGTTTTTATGGTTTTCCTGAAAACTGCTATAACATGCTTATTTTGGAAAAATCATAATATTTCAATATAACATAATTTTCATGGAAATATTATACTCATGCCGCACAAATGTAAGTAGCCTTCTAAACTCATAATTTGTTTGGAAATCATATTTTCTTATAAAATGTGTTAAAACCATTTCCCTGTTCAACAACAGTATTCTCAAACATAGTTCTATAACATGCATATTTTATTGAAAATAAATGATGTATAACAATAAATAATTTCATGAAAAATACTAACTTAATTTATCCCCTTATCTGACTTGCTGAGAAGCCTACAAAATTAACCAAACCTACTCTTGTGGTGTTCCTAGCTCAACACCCTAAAAATACATTTTTTCCCAACAAAACTTCAGTATTATTCTACTTAAAGCATTTTCCTCAGTCCAAAAACATCAAATACCTTATAAAACTTAAAATAACTAACTTCCCAGATTTTGGGATGGTGCCCAAGTTGGCCTAACCAACAAACTACTTTAGCAGACTTGTAGAGAATCTTCTTAGGAGTAGTGTGGCGGCTTCCAATTGTCGAACCGGTGAAGGACAAAGATAGAAAACTAGAGAGAAGGAGAGAGAGACGAGGTTTAGAGAGGGAGAGAGAGAGATTTTTGCATGAAAAATTCACTCTGAAATCCCAAGGTTAGTGTATTTATAAAATGCGGATTCGTTGACGAGACAAGTCACCTCGTCGACAAATCCATAAAGGGAGTTCGTTGATGAACACTTACCCCTCGTTAACAAATTTCAGGCCCCGAAATCAGCCCTCTCGGTAAATTCTCATTGACGAAACGCGAGTCTACTTCGACGAGCCCAAGAAGACTGCTCGTCGACGAGCACTCTGCGTTCATCGACGAGACCCTGCTGAGTCCCTTTTGAAAAATCCTTTTCTCTCCTTTGTTTTATTTACTTAATTCTTTGGGTCTCTACATAGACCATATTGAATTACAATCAGGAATGAAGAATATAAAAATACAAATACAAATTAAGCACAATATTCTTCAATCTCCTTTGGAGTCACCATACGCCAATGTAACGTTCTTTTCAATTCCATGTGTACAATGAACCTGCATGCAAGCTCAAGGCAAACATTAGTACCAAGGCATTTGTCATTATCAAAATGGGATATGATCAATTAGATCAACATGTTCTTAGTTGTCACCTTATTTATTTATCGATAATCGATACACATCCTCATCGACCTGTCTTTTTTTAAAAAAAAAAAAAACACTAGTGCTCCCCAGGGTAACACACTAGGTTTGATGAATCATTTTTCTAGTAATTCTTGTAACTACTCTTTCAATTCCTTCAATTCTGCTGGAGTCATTCAGTATGGATTCTTAGAGATTGGTGCCTTTCCTGGAAGTAGGTCAATAGAGAACTCAACTTCGCGATTGGGGGGCAACCCAGGTAAGTCCTTTAGAAATACATCCGAGAATTCCCACACTACTGGGATATTCTCAAGCTTTAGTTCTTTTTTGGTGCTTCAATCACACATGCCAGGTACCCCTGGAATTTATTCAAGAGTAACCTTTTTGTTTGAATAACTAACATTATTTGTGGTATCAGAGCCTAGGTTGATAGGTTCTATAAACTTTAATAGAAAATTTTACTAGAGTATAGGTATGAGTTAGAATGAGGGTGGGAACAGGTAAACTAGGATATTAGTAGGTTATTATTGGATACGTTGTAATTTATGTGTTGTGATTAGAGGCCCGTTTCTTGAAATGACTAAACTTACACAAAGAGAGGGATTTAGTGAAGCATTCTGGGGGCAATTCGTCGATGGTTTTCTGTGGCATTCATAAACCATCGATGGTTTCCTAAAAAACATGCTCTCAGTATTTCCAACCATTGATGATTTCAGGAATCTCAGGAAAACCGTCAACGGTTTTGTGTCTGAGCAATGAGACTGAAACCTAAATTGGGAATTTAGACATTAAATTGGTTCATTTGTGCGTAGGAAGTCCCTGAAGGAAGCCTTAAGTATTCTTGTATGTGGGTATTGTGCACTTTATAGTTTCCTAGTTAAATGGTTGTACCGATCGTGTTACGATATTGGGATCCTAAATTTATTTCTGTCCTCTTTAGGATGGACCCTAGAGATAACAATGTGAATGCTAGAAGAAGTAACAATATGGGGGCTTCCAATGAGGATGACATTGATTCTACTTTAGTGCTACAGGGTTTATCCCAACAAAACTCTAGGGGAAAAAACTGCCTACCCACTGACTAGGGTTGCATTATTGAGCAATTCACTCATATGAATCCCCTAACTTTTGTGGTAGGAGCTGACCCAATCGTTACAGAAAATTGGGTTCAGGAGATAGAGGAGTTACTAGCATTCCTTTGCTGCACAGATGAACAGAAGGTTCTTTATACCACTTTTAAAATGACTGGGGAGGCCAAACGTTGGTGGATATCTGTGAAGCTACTCTAAGAACAGAGGCCAGGACCCACAACTCTGACTTGGAACCGTTTCAAGGAGATCTTATTTGATCGATACTTCCCCACTTCCACTAGAGATGCCAAGGTGGAGGAGTTTACAAACTTAACCCAAGGGAACTTGACTGTTCAGCAATATGCGACCAAGTTTGTTAAGTTGTTCTGATTCGCCCCGTATATGGTTCCAGATGAATCAAAGAAGGCGCATAGATTTGAGAAAGACCTGAGTCTGAGGATCTATGAGCAAGTGGTGGTATTTCAAGTTCAGAACTTCTTGGAGTTAGTGGATAAAGCAATGGTATTGGAGACAAGTCTATAGAGAAGTGTAGGGATACTGAATCAAAGGAAGAGGCCCATGCCTCCTGGTTTTCACTCGGGTACAAGTCAGGGTCCATGGAGGATAAATAGTAACAATGTGGGCTAGAGACAGGAAATGGAGAATCGAGCTTATTAGGGTAATCCACCATGCCCTCCTTGTCCTAAATGTAATATGAGGCATTGGGGGGAATGCTGGGTTGGAGCGATTACCTGTAATCGGTGCGTTAGTCCCGACCATATTGCACGATACTGTCATGGACCGTTGAATAATACACCCACTCCTAATCAATACCGGGGAAACAATCAGGCACCTTAAGGCAACTATCGGAGGAACACCGCCTAGGCGCGTGTTTATTTTTTTACTCTGGGAGGTGCAAAAAATGCTGGTGACATGGTGACAGGTAATATTTGTAACGACTTGAAAAATATACTATCTCTAATACCATAAATGTAACGACCTAAAATTTTATCAGATGTGTTCCTATAGCTCTGATACCACAAATGTAACAACCCAAAGAATATACTGTCTCTGATACCAACTGTAGTGACCCGAATATTTGTACAGCGGAAGATCCCAAATATATTTACCATAGTACTAAAAAATTTTATTACAATATCAAAAACTATCATCCTTAAAATTCTAAAAATATACAAGAATAAAAAATTTAATATTTAATCTAAATTGCGCTTTCTAACCCCATCCACGCTTTCGCTACACTACTCTAATTTCGGTTAGACTCCTCATGGTATCTGAAATGTATGGAAATAATTGGGTGAGACACCTCTCAGCAAGTAAGCACTAAATTATTATTAGTGTGTGGCTAAAATAAGTTTTAGTGTAAAAATAATTTAATAATAATAACTATTAAAACTGCATTTGAATAATTGTAAACCAATTGTATAGAATTAAACTTACTTTCCTTCAAATCATAACTTAGGCCTAATAAATGGCTCTGATCACATAAATATATAAATATGTATAAAAAACTCCCTTTAGGCCTATGTCTGTCATGTTTAACCCCCACGATCGGGTTGTGCAGTCCGAAGACTGGATTTAGTTGGTTGACTTGCCAACCAACCAAATTAAGTCAAATATCATGTGTCTGTAAGATCAGTTTGTCTATCACATCCTCATACTCATTCTCATAATCAGGTAAAACTGACTATCCACCACCAACACTTCTACAATAGTGTGACTGTACTAATATTTATTTGTAACTACAGCCATCAGGGTTCTTAAAACATATAATAAAATTTATGCAATTAAACTGTATAATAATCTGAACAATCCACCAACATTAAATTTATAGTCAAATTGCATAAATATTTTCAATAAATCACATAATAAGCATAACACTGCAAAAATCCCAAATTTGTTCAATTATGCAAAAATATAAAATTAACTCATGCCACACGATTTGTCTAATAATTATAATTCTAAAAAATTAAAATAGAAAATGTATAATAATCCACCTATTTAATATAATACCAATATAATCAGAAAACCCAATATAATCAAATCCCCGTAGTACAATTTAACTCAGACATAAGGATATAATTAAATTAACGTAATCAATTTAATTGAAGCTTATTTTAAAGTAAAATATGACATAAGCCCACTTACCCTAACCCTAGAGTGGTGCCTATGATGTGCAGATGATAAAATTCCTCTAATTAAATCTTTAAAGAGTGGAGCTGGAACTCAGGAATGATGTTCGTTCTTCAATTTCGTAGAGAGAGAGAGAGAGAGGGAGAGAGAGAGAGAGTGAGAGAGAGAGAAATTGAGGGAGAGTTTAAAGAGTGGAGCTGGAACTCAGGAATGATGTTCGTTCTTCAATTTCGTAGAGAGAGAGAGAGAGAGAGAGAGAGAGAGAGAGAGAACGGAGAGAGTGAGAGAGAAATTGAGGGAGAGAATGGGGGGATTTGATTTCAATTGAAATCAAGAAGTCTCAGGAGAGACTTCCTGTATGTCTTCGATTTCTCTCTCATTCTCTCTATTCTCTCTCATCACTCTCTCTCTCTCTCTCTCTCTCTCTCTGAATTTCTCATCCATTTCTCTGCGAAATTAAAGAACATACATCATTCCCATGTCCCAACCCCGCTCTTTAAAGATTTAACTGGAGAAATTTCATCATCCGCGCGTCGTAGGCACTACTCCAAGGTTAGGGTAAGTGGGCTAGATTATGTTAGATTTTATTTTAAAATGAGCCTCAATTAAATTGATTGTGTTAATTTAATTATATCGTTATGCCTGAGTTAAATTGTATTGCGGGAATTTGATTATATCGGGTTTTCTAATTATATCGGTATTAAATTAAATAGGTGGATTATTATACATTTTCTATGGTAATTTATTAAAATTATAATTATTAAAAAAATGATGTGGTATGAGTTAATTTTATATTTTTGCATAATTGAGCAAATTTGGGATTTTTGTGGTGTTATGCTTATTATGTGATTTATTGAAAATATTTATGCGATTCGACTATAAATTTGATGTTGGGAAATTGTTCAAATTATTATACAATTTAATTGCATAAATTGTATTATATGTTTTAAGAACCCTGATGGTCGTAGTTACAGATGAATATTAGTGCAGCTACACTGTTGTGGAAGTGTCGACGGTGGATAGTTAGTTTGGTCTGAGTATAAGAATGAGTATGAGGATGTGACAGGCAAACTGATCTTACAAACATATGATATTTGACTTAGTTTGGTTGGTTGGCCGGCCAACCGACTAAGTCCAGTCTTCGGATCGCATAACCCAGTCATTGGGGTTAAACATGACAGATATAGGCAAAAGGGAGTCTTTTATACATATTTATAAATTTAAGTGATCAGAGCCATTTATTAGGCCTAAGTTATGATTGAAAGAAAGTAAGTTTAATTCTATACCATTGGTTTACAATTATTCAAATGCAGTTTTACAGTTATTATTATTAAATTATTTTTACACTAAGGCTCATTTTAGCCACACACTGATAATAATTTAGTCCTTTCTTACTAAGAGGTGTCTCACCCAATTATTTTTTCATATTTCAGATACCTTGAGGAGTTTAACCGAAATTAGAGTAGCGTAGCAGAAGCGTGGGTGGGGTTAGAAAGCGCAATTTAGATTAAATATTGAATTTGTTATTCTTGTATATTTTAGAATTTTAAGGATGATAATATTTGATATTGGAGATATTATTGTAATAAAAGGTTTTTAGTACTTTGGTAAATATATTTGAGATCTTCTGCTGTACAAATATTTGGGTTGCTACATTATATGATGATATTAACTCTGAATTGTAATTGCTAGTTGATTCTCTAAGAGTTATGTTTTCCTTAATGGCTATACCCTGTTGAGACTCGTATGAGTGATTTGTTTTGAAATTGTTTGTATAATAGAGTTATGTATGGAGGAGCTTGCTTGTAATTAAGTAATATTCCTGTATGTGAAATGACATGATTGTGTTACATGTGACCATATTTAATGTCCACTGAAATTGGTGTTTATGGGTACCGCTCTGGAAACCCTCACGAGACTATAACTTATCCACTAGGGTCACCTAGGGGTTTAAAGCCTTGTTGCATATGGTAAATGCAATCGTGTTTCCTATGAAAGAGGTGGTATATAGGATTTTGTAGTTTTCTTAGTTTTTCTTTGCTCGAGGACTAGCAAAGTGCAAGTTGGGGGTTGTGATGTGTTCCTAAAATGTACTATTTTAGGCCCCCATTTACCTTTGTTTTCTTTTCATTTATCTTGTAAATACCGTTTCTTTTCATAGTTTGGAGTTATGTAAGGTTTGTTCATGTTTTAGGTAAAATAGGTTAAAATCGAGAAGTTAAGCAATACGAGAAGCCAATGGAGTAATTGGGAAGCACAAAGCTCAAATTAAATGCTCAATCGATCCCTTAAAGCCTCAAGTAATCAAAGGAAACAAGACATGGTTCGACCATGTGGTGTGACCAGCCAACACAGGGTGCAACCAAGTCATAGAAGAAAGAATCCCAGGTTCAAACTGAAAGAGAAATGCTCCAAGGTTCGACCAAGTGCTCGACCAAGTGACCCTGAGGGGTAACCAAGTCGAGAACCTGAGACTGATTGAGTTAAAAATACTGAGAGTCTCGACCAACAGCTCGACCAGGAGACCTTGAGGGGTGACCAGGTCAAGATCCTGAAGAATTACTGAAGATGAGTTCCCGCAAGTCTCGACCATCGGTGTGATGAGGAAGATTTATAGGTGCAACTAGGTCGAGAATGCCTGAAGTTTGAATCCTTCATTTCCTATGAGCCTCAACTAAGACAGGACCAAGGGAGAACAGGGGTGTGACCTGGTCACCAGACGCAAACTGCTTTGTTAGATTTTCTACAGAATTTTCCTATTTTGAATTTTAAATCTTGTAAACCCTTTTGGGTATAAAATTTAGCTTCGTCTATGTGTCTAGGGTTCCCCTTTGGCCACTCTTTGGTTGGTGATAGACCTAGAGAGTCTTTGGGTTCCACTTAGAGTAGGATTTATTGCTTTGATTTCAATTACTGTACTAGTTTTGTGCTTGGGTTCTTCGAAGGCCTGTGACAACCTTCGAATTCCTGGTGCTACCGCGTAGATAGTTGGTATTTTGGTTATAATATTGATTGCTAGTGGCAGACTATTGAGTTGCAATTGAAGCCATTTTTACATGCTTTCTTTACTCTGCTTTCATTTAAATATTTGCACTTTAAATTCCATGTCTTTACTTTCCATGCAAGTTTACATATTTGATTGTGATGAGACCCTAGGGGTAAAGTATAGCCTAGCTAGGGATTCAGTCACTTATACGAATTAGGCTACAGTCCATGTACAGGGTGTTCTCATTATTGCTGGATAGAGTTTACCCTGGTTCCCGATCATGCTCCAGACGATTGGTGCACCTTCATTACTTTATGACACTCGAATAGTTCACTTGACTGTCTAGCCTAATACGGATAGCTGATTGGACATAGCTAGCGCACACGATAGTCTAGGCTTGATTCATAATCTGAGACCTGCTTCCTAGGAGTAGTGTTAATATAGTTTTACATGCTTTCTTAGTTGATAGAAAAACCATTTCAAAATCTCTCTTTTTTCCCTTTTACACAAAGTGTAGTAAACTAGGCTGGAAGTGGTAAATAACTGCACTGTAGTCCCTGTGGATCGACATCCGACTTACTCATTGTTCTACTGAACTTGGGATAGTTAGGTTTATAAATATTATCTTTGGTAGATAAGAACCCAAGTCTTGACGAGCCTACCACTTAGTTTTACCTTCATCCCCAAATTTTGGTACTATATATATGAAATTTAGTGAATAGTTTGAAAATGAGAATGAAACTAAGTTAATAGTTTGGGGATGAGTATGAAACAAAGTAAGTAGTTTGGAATCGCTTATGCAATTTAGTAATTATAAGATGTGAAGGCTGCTAGCGTGGGGTTCTGTTTAAAACATCTAAACTATACTAATGAGATATGAAATTGAAATCATTTTGAAAGTTTGAGGGCATGGTGAAACAAACTAAAATTTGGAAATGTCATATATGGAATAAGGGACATCGTTTAGGGACTATTGCTGCAATTTACCTTATCCTCTCTTATGTCTGTTTCTTTTTTTTTTTTTTTTTTTTTATTGTCTGCTCAAGTTTTGGGAAAGTTTGTCCCTTGATTTGTTCAACATTTCGTTAATAATCAATACATAATGTTTTTGCTTATAAGGAAGCCAAAAAAAAAAACAAAAACAAAAATAAGGGTAGACGTTTGTGTTCTGTGATGCTTGTTAAAGGACTTATTGAGAAATTTTCGTTGTAAATTGTGATGTGAAATTTAAAAAAAAAAAAAGAATGGAAAGGAGATGACTTGTATATGTATGTATAAGGAGATGACTTATTTGAACAATGTTTGTCATTTCATATGCATCAAAAGATCGATATTTTAAAAAACTAACTTCGATACTTGCCAATAAATTAACAAAGAAGATATTAATGTCTCAAAAATCAAATATGAAGAAAAAATTATGTGATTTTTGAAATTTTAGAAAAATTTTACATTCTTCGCTAAACAAGTCAATATCTTTTGTGTTGTAATATTAGATAATTGATAATATGTTGCATTATTATAATACAATTAATAAAAATCGACTATTGGGAACATCTAATTAAAGACCCTGTTGTTCTCACTATTTTGGTGAATTGCATTATTATATTTTAATTTTTAAAATTATCATGTGTTATTTATTATTCTTTTTTACGAATGAATTCTTAAGACATGAATTTAATTTGAGACATACAGATAGGGTGTTAGGGGTGAAAATACATATTTACTCTTCATACTAGGGGTGAGCAGGAAAAATCGAAAATCGAAAAAATTGAACCAAACCGTAAAACCGAATCGAAGAATTGGTTAACCATTTTCTCGATTTGGTTTCGGCTCAAATTAAAATTTTTATGTTTTTTTTTTTGGTTATTGGTTCGATTTTAGTTTGGTCCATTCAATAACCACAATAATCGAACCGAACCGAACCAATATACGATATATATGTATATATATATATATATATATGAAAAATACATATTATTCATGAATTTTTTTTTATTATCATATATTTTTGCATGATAATATATCTACTCATTTTGTATGTCATCAAAATTTTATTTTATAATCATTTTATTTTTAAGAGTTAATAGAGATCTTGCGAATTAAACATGACATCAATTATCTCTAATTTCCATGTAGGTATGTTACGCTTTAGTGATTGTGTTTATGTGTGAGCGTGTATCCTTTTAGAGTAAACCTTTTAGAGTAAATTACACCAGTAGCTACAAAATATGGCCATGTTTCATTCTCAATTCTAAACTTCAATTAATTTGTCTCATGGCAAGTCCAAACTTTCAAAATATTTTCAATTTCGTCCACTACTATAAGGATTTTCAATGGAATTTCAAACTATTGCACTGGTAGTCCTCAAACTAATGACTTTGCTTTACATTCATCCCCAAATTTTGGTACCATATATATGAAATTTAGTGAATAGTTTGGAAATGAGAATGAAACTAAGTCTATAATTTGGGGATTATCATGAAACCAAGTCAATAGTTTGGAATCACTCATGCAATTTAGTAATTATAAGATGTGAAGGCTGCTAGCATGGGGTTATGTTTTAAAATATCTAAACCACACTAATGGATATGAAATTAAAGTCATTTTGAAAGTTTGAGGGCGATGGTGGGACAAATTGAAATTTGGAAATGTCGTATATGGAATAAGGGTCATCGTTTAGGGACTATTATATTGCTGCAATTTAGCTTATCCTCTCTTATGTATACTTTTTTATTGACTGCTCAAGTTTTGGGAGAGTTTGTCCCTTGGTTTGTTCAACATTTCATCAATAATCAATACATAATATTTTTGCTTATGAGAAAACCAAACAAAAAAACAAAATTAAAAATAAGGTTAGACGCTGTGGCGTGTGTTCTGTGATGCTAAAAAAAAAGGAATGGAAAGGAGATAACTTATGTATATATATGAGTGGTTCAATCAAGCTAGTAATCACTCATATGTATGAATAGTGCATGTTTGCCATGACTCCTCTCCTCCAGTGCTAGCACAATAGTTAAACTACGATGGATACCAAGCTCAAGTCTTCCGCAGTGCACATAAAATAATCCAAAGAAATAAGGAACCTTTGTGTGATGTTGAAATGGAATCAAGTCATATATAACTCTCTTGCTCGTTAAAAAGAACCGAGTATCTATTGCTCGGCGTACCTATGAAATAAATTAATTCCAGCTCTAGGCAGGAGGAGGGAGCAGGGATTGATGAGTGATGCATGCATGGATGAGCTAGCAGGTAGCAGAGTCCACAATGGATCTGAGATCATCCCAATCCTGATCATGTGTAAACAGGCACTCCAGAGCATTACTAATATTTTGATGATGATGATGATTATTATGATAGGAAAAGCGCGAGGCCGTGGCTGAGGCTGAGGTATACGTATTGCTCAATGGAGGAAGCAATGGAGCAGCAGCGGCAACGGCGGTGGTTGGCTGGCGGCTCACGAGCAACTGGTTGCTAATTATTTCATCTGGCTGCGCCGCCTGGTGAACGCTCGGCTTCTGATCAGTGCCATTGATGATATTCAAGGTGGACGTCAATGGAGGAGTTTGTCTCTCAAAACTAATAATTTTGTGGCTGCTGCGGTTTCCATCATCGGGCGGAGCCTCCATGCTCCACGCTGCACACAATGCTTCTTTTGGACTAACGCAAATGTGGGTTCTCTTATCCGCAGCTGCCAATACCATATTATTCTTTGATCTGCTCGCCGGAGCATTTCGCTTAAATATTCGACATAGCGTCCAAACCTCCTGCATGCATGCCTATAATAGATCACCACAGGCGAAAGACCAATAACTTAATATACTATTTAATTATTGCACCCGCATGTGTGTGTGTGTGTGTGTGTGTCTGAATATGTGTATATATATCGACAAGGCCAGCTACAGCTTTCAGTAGCAGCAACCAAACACAGATAAATGATCAGACAGAGATGGCCATTGACAACGTACTATAGAGGCTACAAATGTTAATATAAATACACATAGATAGATAGATAGATAGATATACATACAGCGGTCGAAGCTTCTTGACGATGATAAGCAGCAAAGGATGGTGGTATATTATTGTGGTTATTATTATTAGTAGGTTTGGAGATGGCGTGGAGGTGGTGATGATGATGATCTTGGTGTTGTTGTAGTTGTAGTTGCAGCGGAAGGAGGCGAAACTCGTGCATCATCCAATCAGTTTTGGTGCCTTTTCCTGCACTGCCGCGGTAGTATACTAATGACTTCTTGAGGCCAATGCAGCAGCTGCCGCGATCCGAATACACTGGCTTGTCGATTCCGGTTGCTTTCCAGAATCCAGAGCCTGTCACTCTGTTGGGTCTCACGCTGTTCTTATACTTTTTCCCTCTTTTGCAGAAGAAATACCACTCGTTACTGTCTCCCATACTACTTGCTAATTCTGCATATATCCATCAAATTAACAATTACCTATATGTATATACACATATATAACTAGCTGGCTCCCCACAAATCACAATTATATATAATATACAAATTACCCTAGCTAGCTGGCTAGGTAATATTTTGTAATCTCATGATAAAATTTAGCTACTTCCTTATCTTTTAATCTAGCTGCTTCAATTAATTGTTTAATGGCCCGTTTAGTATGGTTGCTATTTTCTATTTTCTATTTTCTATTTTCTATTTCTATTTCTTCACGCCGAAAATAAAACACTTTTATTTCTATTGTTAATTTTATGTTCTTATTCCCGATTTTTAATTGTCTGCCAAAAAAGTGAAAACTAGGTTTTATGGTTGTTTTCACAACCTATTGTTAGAAATTTTAATATTTAGAAATAATTATTATAAATTAAATATTTGAAAGCATATAATCATATTTTTTCCACAATTAATTATAATTTAATTTGATTAAATTTGGTTAGTCGAATTAACTGAAAATTCAGCTCAGTCGGGTAAAATTTAGGGAAGAAGGGTAATTTGGTTGGTTCGGTTATAATGAATAGTTAACCAAATTTTTTTAGTTAATTTGGTTACTTGACTGAATCGACCGATTGCACACCTCTACTGTTCAATATTATTGTTGTTTTTTATTTTCTATTTCTATTTCATAGTGAAAGAAAAAAAAACATATTTCAAAAACACGTTTGTTTCTGTTGTCAATTTTTTGTTTTTATTCCTAATTTTTAGTTGTTTGCTAAACAATTGAAAACCAAATTTTATGGTTTTCAATTATTTTGGCAACCTAGCTATTGTTAGAAATTTAATATTTAGAAATAATTTTTTTTGGATTCAATTATTTATCTTATACACTTTTAAATTTAAAATCAAAATTAAATAATCATATGAATTTAAATACAATTAAAATAAAAATATACATAAATTTAAAATAATAATAATAAAGCTATTTACAAAATACTTCTACTATTTTTCAATTGTCATGTCTAATAAAATTTTTATTGTACAACAAAATTTGAAAGTAAAAGAGTTAAGTGAAATAATTATAATAATTTGATTTTTATTATAGTAAATTTTTAAATGTGTATTATTTGTAATTTTAATATTTTAATCATATTTTTAATAATATTTTGATTCAAAGATGAACATGGGAATTTTTTAATTAAGTCTTTAATTTGTATTAGTTTTATAAATATTAACCAAATAGATTGTTAGTTTTTAATTTTTAATTTTTGTTTCTGATTTTCGTGTCTCTAATTTTTAAGAATAATACCAAACAGTTCGTAATTAATTATGTTATATATCATAAATTATTCCAAATACACATGCACATAAAAATATAATCACACACGCAGACATAGAGTTAGATTTTGAACCATAGATGTACTAATTAGAACCCAGCCAGCTAGCTAAACGTGCGATTAATAATTGCACGAGGTTAATTAATGAAATAAAAACAAAGGCTAGACAATAAAAAAAAATTAAATAACTTAATTCCCACGGATTTATAGAAGTAAGTAATTAACAAGAAATAATATACTATATATATATGTCATACTTGGAAGATCCCAAGGATCGAATTTGTAGATGTCAATCTGCGTGATGAGATCCATGGTGATGGGTTTCTTCTCAACTTTTCGCCGGAGATAGAATCCCAACAGTTCTTGGTCTGTTGGATGGAACCGAAACCCTGGAAGCTGCACTGATCGCCCTTCATCATCAGCGTCGTCCAGCTTATTATAGCTGCGCCGCTCCTCTAAGTTCTTCATCGATGGAACCTCTCTCTCTCTCTCTCCTGGCCTCTTTCTCTGCGAGAACTGATGAGCGGTAGCGAGCAATCTGACTGACGACTTTAGTCAATTAATCTGGAGCCTAGCAAATGGAAGAAGCAGGTGGGGGATCTTATGAGAAGCTAGGTATAGCTAGTTATAGTGTGAAGTGTACTCCTGCGGAGGCTCTGTTGGTCAAGTCATGAGGCTTGACCCTTTGCTTGTAGGGGCCCAAAGATCTTAGAAGAAGTCTTCGGTCGCCTCCCCAAAGCCAATTGTTTTCCAGAAGGTATTCCATACTGCTGGAGCTCCACATCTCTACTCGCCTGTCCAATCACAACCCTCCACTTTTCAAATCATCTCCTCAACGCCCACAAGCTGCTAGATTTTTTTGGGTTCAATTATGAATCTTTAATCGACAGGAGGAGCTGTAGTCTGTAGAGCCGATTGTATTTGTGCCTGTCCCCCTTTGCCTACGGGATGGGATCCCAAAGACTTGTCCAGATTGAAAGACTTAATGGAATGTATCCTTCTTGAGGTTTAAGTTGCCTTTTTCTGCTGTTATCTTTGACTTTGTAAAGTACGTCTGTATGAATAAAAGTCCCTATGACATAAGCCTACCCAAAAGAATACTACAGGTAAATGAGGCAAAAGTTTCTTATTTATTTATTTTTTCATTGTGCTTTCTCTAAATATCAAATATTATTGCAAGTAAAAATTTGCTGTAATATAATCAAAATTGAAATTAAAAAAAATCAAATGTTACTTATTTGTAAAATTAAGGGTCCATTTAGTTGTGGAGTTTTTAATTTTTTTTCTAAAAAATTTATACTTATTTTTAAATTTTTCAAGTTCGTATTAGATGATAAAGAGTTTGTTTAAATGTGCAAAATATTTTATTATTTTTAGAAATAATTAAAAAAAAAAAGTCAATTTATTTTTTAATTTTTTAATTTTTACTTAAGGTTGTATTCAGAATCATAGATTTTGGGGTTTGAATTTAAATTTGTGTGAATTTAAAAGAAAATATATACATAATCTACATAATTAAAGTTTAAGATATGAATTACTTGCTCTCATATGTAAAGTGAAAGTTAGAAATTTAGAAAAATAATGAATACATAGTTTTTTGAATATTTGAAACAAAATCATGCTATTGAGTTTGCACTTTTGGAAGGAGGGATTACATAAATTGTTGGGTATTTGGACAATGTTTGTCATTATGCGTGACAATAAATTGACAATAAATTGACAAAGAAGAAATAAATGTCTCAAAAAAGAAAAAGTGGAGAAAAAATTGTGTGATTTTTGAAATTTTAGAAAAATTTTATGTTCTTCACTAAACAAGTCAATATATTTTGTGCTATAATATTAGATAATATGATAGTATATTGCATTATTATAACAAAATTAATCAAAATCGACTATTGGGAACTTCTAATTCTTTTAAGATCCTGTTGTTCTTGATAACATTCATGATCCAATGCAAAGAGAGGAAGAGAAAGAGAGAGGAAGAGATATAATTGCAAAGAGAGAGGGAGAGTTGCTTCATAACAAGCAAGCCAAAATTACATCATTGAATACAATTATAATAAATCTAACCCTAATAATGATACAAAAACTAAAGTGCCCCTACTTAAATATATATAGGATATTATATATTATCTAACATTCCCCTTCAAATTCACGATGGCGCATCGAGAAATATCGAGAGTTTTCCAAGTAGAAATTGGAAACGACTAATAGTGTGAGATTTTGTGAAGAAGTCAGCCAACTGCATGGTAAAGGAAATGAATGGGAGAGAGATGGTACCAAGGCAAAGATGATGACGTATGAGATGACAATCAATTTCAATATGCTTAGTGCGTTCATGGAAGATAGAGTTATGAGCAATCTGAATAGCACTAGTGTTATCACAATACATAGGAGTGTGTTCAACAAGTAAGACACCCATGTCAGTACGTAACCAACGCAACCAAACTATTTCAGCAGTAGTTAAAGCCATGAAACGATACTCAGCCTTAGTAGAAGAATGAGAAAGTATAGATTGCTTCTTACTTTTTCAAGAAATGAGAGTCTTCGAGAAAAATACAGAAACCAATTGTGAACTTGTGATCTGTAGGATCTCCAGCCTAATCAACATCAGAGTAAGCACGAAGTTCTAAAGTAAATGTAGAAGGGAGTAATATACTCTGATACAATGTCCCTCTAATATAACGTATGATACAGAGAATAGCAGCCTAATGAATCGTAGTGGGAGAGGAGATAAATTGACTTACAATATGAACCACATATGTAATATTAGGTCGAGTGATGGAGAGATAAACCAAACTGCCAACAATAGTACGATATAGAGTTGGATTTGCCAATGAAACCCCATTAGAAGAGGTATAATGAACATTGAGTTCAAGAGGAGTTTCTACAATTAGAGTATCAATAAGATAGGATTTTTGAATGACATTTGTTGCGTATTTAGAATGAGGGAGGAGATAACATTTAGGAGACTAGGCTACCTCAATGCCAAGAAAGTATCTCAGGGGTCCCAAATCTTTCATTTCAAAGTGGTGGTGCAGCTCTAATTTCAACTTTGTAATCCCATTTATATCATCTCCTGTTAATTAAAATCATATCATCTACATAAATAATGAGAATAATACACCCAACATATGTAAAATGAGTAAATAAGGCAGAATCAAGATCACTTGAGTGGAAGCCAAAAGAAAAAAAATGCACTTTAGAGAACTTTTCAAACCAAGCCCTGAGTTTAAGACCATACAAAGTTTTTTGCAATCTTTAGACCTCCCCTGGATGATGAGGAACACTAGGGGATGGAGACATATAAACTTCCTCTTTGAGATCCCCGTTTAGGAAGACATTTTTTACATCTAACTGTGAGAGGTTCCACTAATTAATAGAAGCTACTGCAATCAAAGTACGTACAGATGTCATCTTAGCAACTGGTGCAAATGTTTCCTCATAATTAAAACCAACTTTTTGAGTAAACCTTTTTGCAACCAAATGGGCCTTATGTCTTTCAACAGAACCATTAGACTTTGTTTTGATCTTGTAGACCCAGCAACATCCCATTACTATTTTACCAGGAAGAAGAGGTTCCAACTCCCAAGTGCTGGTCTTATACAAAGTAGCAAGTTCTTCATTCATAGCATGTTGCTAAAGAGGGTCAAGAGTTGCCTCCTTATAGGAAGCAAGCTCCCAATGGGAATGAAGAGAAAGTAAAAAAGTAGCAAAACTAGAAGAATAACAAGAATTAGACGTAAGAACATATGAATCAAGATGAGAAGGGGGCTTACGAAGTCACGTTAGATAACAAGAAGATGCAAGGTCCACATGATTAGAAGATGAAGAGGAGTCCGCCAAGGAGGATGGGGGATTTGTACCTGTAGAAGAAAATGAAGGACAAGTAGAAGAAATGGGAGCAACTGGGGAAGACTCTAAATCAATATGACAAGTAAATGGATCAATATTTACAAGGTCAAACTCATTTAAGATGCTAGAACATACTTGTTGGAATAGAGAAGAAAGGAATGTGTTCAAGAAAGGTTACATGACGAGGAAGATAAAGTTTTTGTGTTTCCGGATCAACAATTAATGATATCCTTTTTGTCATAAGCCATTACTAATAGTTAAATAAATTTTGGAAATAAAGGTCAAGACTATTAGTTATGGTATTTAGAACCATCACTACTAATGCCCTTTTTTACCTAAAAAAATGTCAAGAATATTAGTGACGGTTCTCATAAACTGTCACTACTATTAGTGACTGTTCAGATAATTAAACCACCACTAATAGTTGAATAAATTTGGGAAATAAAGGTTAATACTATTAGTGATGGTTCTAATAAACCATCACTAATAGTTATTAATAGTAAACTATTAGTGACAGTTCATAACCGTCACTAGTACACGAAAAAAGGTCGCTAATATTTTTTCGTGATAGTTTGAGCAGAAAAATTAGCTTTTAGTGACGACAATATTAGTGACGCTTTCAAATTCATCACTAAAAGTGCAGTATTAGTGACGGTTTAGAGAACCGTCACTAATGGTGTAAGTATTAGTAACGGTTTTTAAAACAATCACTAATACTGCACTTTTAGTGATGAATTTGAAAGCATCGCTAATACTTTCGTCACTAAAAATCATGTTTTTTGTAGTGAACACACATATAGAGGATCGTGCAGACAGCTTAGAACGTTCAGTATTAGGATGAAGGACAAAGCATGTGCAACCAAATACTCTCAAATGAAAATACTTTGGAGCCTTGCCGTAGAATTTCTCATAAGGAGAGACTCCCAAAGTAAGAGTAGTAGGAATTCTGTTAATCAAATATGTGGTAGTAAGAACTGTTTCTCCCTAGAAAACTTTGAGAACATTACCAAAAAGGAGAAGGGATCTGTAGGAACTCGAACATGAAAAATAAAAGAAAATGAATATAAAAGGAAGAAAGAAAGAAAAAATAAAAGAAAAAGAAGGAATATGGAAAGTGGGGACCCAAACTGGAAACAATTTTGTGAACCAAAAGACAACCGGCCATTGTTTTGGGTTAACCAGGCCAATCAACCACAAAATTGGCGACAGTTTTATGGATACAGGGGAAACCGGTGCTGATTTTCCTTTGGACCTGCTCACCTATAAATAGGTTTGAGCTCATTTTTTTTTAGGATTTCAAAACTCTCTCTCTCTCTCTGCAAGGGTTTTGAAAGTTTTTCACCATAAAGCCTTTCCGAGCTCCTCTTTGTTTCCCGGTTGTGTCTCTCATCCATCATATAGCAAGTACTCGAGTTTTCACCAATTAGAAGTTCTAGGATTTTGCCGTTTCAAGCCGTTCGGGTTTGTTTTTTACGAAAAAAGGTAAGGGGATTTGTTTACATCAGTTACTTCTGAAATCTAAACCGATAAAACTATAGGTTATGATATTATGTATGATATGACTGCCTATTTGGAAAATTTCACCAAGTGGAATTGCCGGTTTTTCGATTTTACGATTTTGTTAAAAACTAAGGTTTTGGGGTATGACCTCCATTTTCCCTAAAACTCATTCCTTTGTGTTAAACCTAAAGTAGGAGGTGCTTGAAACCCTTGTTTTCAATTTAAATGATATTTTCTGAACCATTTACTATACTATTACTCTTTAAACCAAATGAGTGCGACGTGAGATGTTAAATGGAAATATACTGAATTGAGAAATAATCCAAATTTTTATCAAGAAATATAGAAAAGAGAAGCCAATTAAATACCGAGAGATGTATGTACCAAGGTTAAACCGAGAGCTGTGTGCGCCAGTTTATACCAATGAATGAAAGAACAAATGAATGAATGAATTGTAAAAAGTACTGGAACTACTTAAATACTTTATGAATGAAACTAGGTTACTGTGCTTTCAATATAAATTGTATATATGACATATGAATTGCTTGAGAAAGCTTGTTACCAAGAGAGCATGGTACCGTTGTTAGCATGAGAAATATAGTACAACCACACGTTATTCTTGAGTATGGGTATCTAAATAGTTGACTTGGTATGAAGGGCCACTGGTTGACTTACGGACCAAGGTGGTGTAGGCCAAGTCGGACTAGAGAAAGTAGCGTGATTGGCCTGGGGACCCTAGGTCTAGATCAGAGCATTATAAACACACAACCCGCGCCATGAGGGAAGTAAATGGTGTAGTTATGATGTTTCAAAGCTGAGATGAGTTCATTATGCATTTACATGATTTAAAAATAAAATGAGCAAAGTTACAACTTTGAGTACTGAGCCAAGGGTTGTATGGGCCTGTACCCTACTCCAACCTCGGGGACTCTCGCTTGTAATGAGTCGAATTATCTTATGCAGGAATTATATATATCTCCTATATTATAGGTTTGTGAATGATTTAAATGTGTAACTATTTTCTACTAGAATAAACTCATGTAGTCACACACTGATGTAATACGATCTACCTTACTGAGAAGTGTCTCACCCCAATATACAAATCTTGTTTTAGGTCCTATAGGAAGCCGGTCCTAGACTTCTAGAGGGATTCAGAATCGTAGTGTTATTGCTAGTTTATGTAAGTTCCTGTATATGTACTGGGCTTTAGCCAAGTTGTCTTTTTTGGGGATTATAATAACAAATTATGTTTTTAGTATGTATGGATGTATATGAGGAAACAGTTAGAAACTCTGGTAAGTTTTATTAGATGATGTATGTTTATGTTTTCCACTGTGCATGATTATGAAGATCAACATGAAACACCTGTTTTCCCTTATTTAGGCGGGTTGTATATGTACGGTATCAGAGTTATGTGTGTTATGTATGTATAGTAGCACTCTGAGTCCACCTAGAGGGTCGGGGGATTACAATTGGTATTAGAGATATGTGTGTTATGTATGTATAGTAGCACTTTGGGCTCACCTAAAGGGTCGGGGCATTACGGTTTGTATCAAAGCAATGTTCAGCCGAAAATGTGAAGAGATTCACATTGCCTAGTTATGGAAATGTTTAGAACTTAGGTTGCTAGGTTCTACAGACTAGGTTGGATGACTTTACCAAAGTATAGGATGGGGATAGGACTTTCAAGTTTTGCTTAGTAGACCTGGAGACTGAAATCCATTGACGGACTTCTATGTTTTTCTGAATCAGTCGACGGGTTCAAAAAATCACAAAAATCCATTGACGGTTTTGTTTCCAAGTGGAGGGGCGGAACTTGAGTTAGAATGAGTGTGTCAAGTTAGCAGAGTATGTGTAATGACCTGCTTATATAATAAAACATATTTAATAATAAAGTCAACCTGAACCCGTGGGTAACGGGGACACCTGTCATTCACAGCAGAAACTTAAGTAGCAGTAAATATAAATCACATTCTCAAACCATAAAATACATAATACTAGAATCAACTATAATCCCCAAACATTGTGTTTATATACAATCTTCCAAAAATACAAAAATAACTCTAGGATCCCATCTCACAATCTCCTGATCCTAGTTCAAACTTACCCTCCTAGCAGGGTAGTACAACTGACTCAAAGGCGGCCACGATTCACCGGTCTTTATGGGTTTCCTGAAAATTAATTAAGTTTGGGAGTGAGACACTTCTCAGTAAAGGAAAATAAACTAAATATAACTGTGTGGCAACATGAATATTTGATGCAATTATACATATACAGTACATTTCATATACTAGAAAACATTCATCATATCATACTGAATAATCATATACTTTCGTATTTTTAAATAAATTATAAAGTTCATAAAATGTCTGATATAACTGACAATACTGAAAATTTACCCAAGATGAATAGCTAACTGATGTCATGTATTACCCCCCATGACAGGTTGTGCAGCCCGAAGGCGGGACATGACAATGGCTGGCCAACCACTGCCGAGTCAAAAATGTCTGTAAGTAGGATGGGCCTGCCACATCCTGGTCCGGAATGCTAGGTGGACATCTACAAGTTTACACTAAAAGCCACATCGACTATCCATCTCCCACCCCCTTGTCGAGTGGTTAGCACAAGTATGAACATAATATCTTATCTGTATAGCAACGATACTATGCTCCTGTAACTGAACTGAACTATCATCCGGGTTCTGATAATAGACAATATATGATAATATATAGTTTAACGTAAATAGATTGACAACATGTTCTGTAATAACGTAAAAACATATGGCATTGCGCTAACTATCAATCACGGCCTTGCGCCAAACATTTTATAAATATCGTTCTGATTAAATAATTCATTTATCATGTATTTGAAACCATAATGTACTGCATTATCTCATAATCAGTGTAAAATTTCCATAACATAATACTTTTCAAGTAAAATAATATTCATGCCACACAATGCTGAATAAATCGTACATTCCATTCCAAAAAATCATATTTCCTGGCATATCATATTGATATATATACATTTCAAAATAATAGCAGTATTTTCCCAAACATTCATTATTACCAATCTCTTCATATATTTTATACATACTTCCTAAAAATAAATTTTCTAATAAATAATAATAATATAGTTTGTATGGAAAATAACTGCTTTAGTTTATTCCCATACCTGACATTGAGAAGAAAACCCCTAAAAATCCACTTGTCATGCACTCGCAGGGTTCCTCGTTCAACACCCTGAATTTAACAACTCCCAGAACTAAAATTCAGTATTTTTTTCATGAATAACGTTTCCTATAACTATGGGAAGACCAAATTTTGCATAAAAAACCTTACTTCAACTCAGGGATGAATTTCAACTCAGTCCCACCAACGATCCGCTACGGTAGATTAGGAGAAAACTTCCCCAGGAGCGTTGTGGTGGCCTCAGATGGTTGATCCGGCAAACGATGAAGCTGAAATTGAAGAGAGAGGAGAGAAAAACAGTAGGGAGGAGAGAGAAAGATTTCGGCCAATTTTTCTGCGTAAAATATGAGGTTTACACTATTTATAACATGGGTTTCGTTGACGAGCCACGTCACCTCGTCAACGAGGTTAAGAGGCAATTCGTCGATGAACTCTCCCCTTCATCGAAGAAATTAAAAGGCCCAAATATCCTCTCAGTATCTTCTCGTCGACGAAAAACACCTTTGTCGACGAGCTCATAATGCAACGTCGTTGACGAATGCCTGCCTCCTTCTGTTATGTTTCCCATTTACCCTTTTCTTATTATTTAAATACCATTATTTTTCGGATCATTACACTATGTCATTATTAGGAACGTTAATTCATTGAAATGAGTATTATAATATTGTAGTTGTAGCAGATATGTAGGGTATTAGATTCTAAACAATTTTCTCAATTGTGTCTTCAGGATGGAGTCCAGGGATAATACTGCTAACGTTGGAGGCAGTAGTAGTGAAGGGGCTAGCCATGAGGCCGGTAGTGACTCCACAGTAGTGTTGCGGGACTTCGCTCAACAACTTATGGCTGAGGTTGTGCGAACCTCTAAGGGGCAGGACTGTCCCACAGCTGAGCTGGGATGCTTCATTGATCAGTTTACCCGACTGAAGCCTTTGACCTTCACAGGGAATACAGATCCAAACTGAGTAGAGAGTTGGATTCAGGAGACTGAGAAGATCTTGACTGTTCTACATTGTACGGAGGAGCAAAAGTCTACATATGCAACGTTCAAATTTACTGAGAAATCCGAGAGGTGGTGGGAATCAGTAAGGATGTTGGAGGAGCATCGACCAGTACCAGTGCTAATGACATGGGGCCGTTTCAAAGAGCTGTTCTTTGAGTGGTACTTCCAAGACACCGTCATGATTGCGAAGATGGAAGAGTTCACGATTCTGATGCAGGGGCAGTTGACAGTCCAACAATACGCTGTCGGACTTCAGGAGTTAGCAAGCTTTGCTCTGTTTATGATACAGGACGAGGTGAGTAAGGCCTGGAAGTTTCAGAGGGGTCCAAAGAAAGAGATCTGGAAGCAGACAGTGATATTACAGATATAGGACTTTGCTACTCTAGTGGATAAAGCCACTGTGGCAGAGGAGAGCCTGTAGGAGGACACAAAGGTGTAGATCCCGAAGAAGAGGCCAGTGCCTCCCAATTCTTATTCAGGTGCGAGGCAGGGCACTTGGATGAAATATGGAGGTGGTGAAGGCTAGCGGCGAGAGACCGATGGTGGTACACCTCAGGGTACTACATCTTTCTCAACTTGTCCTACTTGTGGCAAGTGGCATCCGAGGAAGTGTTTGTGAGGTTCAAGAATTTGCTATTGGCATGGAAACCAGGGCATTTGGTGCGAGATTGTAGCATGTCGAGGAGCAATGTACCCCCATAGTAGCTATATAGAGGAGGTACTCAGGCGCCACGTGGTGGTTATCAGAGGGGTACAGCCCAAGCAAAGGTGTATTCCCTAACTCCAGGCGATGCAGAGAATGCCGGAGATGTGGTGACAGGTAATATTTATATGCTTTTAAATAAAGCTATTGTACTTTTTGATTCAGGAGTGACGCATTCCTTTATTTCCTAGGGATTCATCAAACTATGTGGGTTAGAAGTACAACTATTAGATGATGAATTAGTAGTGGCTACATTGCCAAGGTCAGTAGTCGTATGTAGTAAGGTGATTCGAGATTTCCCAGTAGAGATTTAGGGGAGAGTGTTACCAATTAGCTTAATTATGTTTGATATGCATGACTTCGTTATCATCTTCGGGATGGACTAGCTATCAGCCAGTTACGCTAGTATCGATTGCCACAGGAGAGAGGTTGTCTTCAGGCCTCCCGAGGAGCAGGAATTCAAGTTTGTAGGGTCGTGTGTGCATTTTGCACCACGGATCCTTTCAGCTATTCAGGTAAGGAGGTTACTTATGAAGGGATGCTAGGGGTACCTAGTGGTTGTGAAAGAAACACTGAGAGAAGAACTTAAGCTGGAGGAGATTCCCGTAGCAAGTGAGTTCCCAAATGTGTTTCCAGCGGACTTGCCGAGATTGCCTCCTAATCATGAGATGGAGTTTGCTATAGAGTTGACTTCAGGGATGGCACCAATATCGAAAGCTCTGTATCGTATGGCTCTAGCAGAACTGAGGGAATTAAAGAAGCAACTGCAGGAGCTACTGGATAAGTGTTACATCCGACCGAGTGTTTCACCCTAGGGAGCACCGGTGTTGTTTGTGAATAAGAAGGATGGATCGATGAGGATGTGCATCGACTATAGAGAGATCAATAAGGTGACAGTGAAGAATAAATACTTGTTACCCAGAATTAACGATCTGTTTGACCAACTACAAGGCACACAAATCTTCTCTAAGATCGATATGCGATTCAAGTATCATCAGCTGAAGGTGAAATCGAAGGACATACCGAAGAGAGCGTTCTGAACCCAGTATGGCCATTATGAATTTTTGGTGATGTCGTTTGGCTTGACGCATGTGCCTATAGCATTTATGGATCTGATGAACAGGGTGTTTCACGAATATTTAGATCAGTTCGTCGTAGTATTCATAGATGACATCCTAGTGTATTGTAGGAGTCTTGCAGAGCAGAGCATGAAATTCATTTGAGGCTGGTACTGCAAGTACTCAGAGAGAAGAGGTTATTCGCTAAATTGAAGAAATGCAAGTTCTGGTTGGAACCGGTTGCATTTCTAGGGCATGTAATATAACAACCTACCTTATTTACTACATAATTGACCATATTAATTATCATTAACTTAAAAACATAACAAAGTCAACCCGAACCCGTGGGTAACGAGGACACACCTGTCATACACAGCGAAAACCTAAGCAGCAATAAACATAAATTTCATCCACCCAACCATAAAATACAATATACCAGAGTTACCTACATTCCACCATATACTATATAAATTTCAGAATTCCCTATATTTTCATTTTTATATCTAGGATTCACATATACAACATATATCAATGTCAAGAGTCAATTTATTATTCTTTAGATATTTCAATTCACAACAAAAAAGATAAAGATTTAGTAAGGGAAAGGGATTAGAAACCTGAAAAAGAAAGTACCGAAATGGGTTCTTTACAAGAAAGAATAACTTCTACCAAGGAAGGGTTGGTAAAGTCTTTTCCCATGAGTGGATTATCAATTTTTTTAATGAATCCTAACTATTATTCATTCCATAATAGAATAGAGATGAATGTGCAGAAGAAGTAGCATATTGATAAAGAGCATTTTTTCCGAAATCAAAAGAGTGATTGGGTTACGATCCTTAAAACATCAAAAGATAAAACTAGGATCTAATACTAAAAAACCAGCAGATCCTAGCTCAAAACGCACCCTCCTAGCTGGGCAATAAAAACTGCCTCAACGGTGGGCTCGATTCGCCGGTCTTTCTAGGTTTCCTTAAATGGTTTAAGCTGCGATGAGACACCTCTCAGTTTGGAAAATAAACTAAATACAGTTGTGTGACAACATGAATATTTGTATGTTATAATAAATATATAGTACATGTCACATACTTGAAAACACTGGTAATACTATAACTGAGTAAACATACAATTTCATAATTTTACTAAATCATACTGCAATTAATTGTTCGTAAAATCATCTAATATAGCTAGTAATTATGAAATTTACCCAGGATGAATAGCTAGCTGATGTCATGTATTACCCCCCATGACGGGTTGTACAGCTCGAAGGTGGGACCCAATAATGGCTGGCTCACCACTGCCGAGTCAAAAATGTTTGTAAGTACGATGGGCCTGCCACACCCTGGTCCGGACTAACAGGTGGACGTCTACAACTTTACACTGAAAACTACATCGACTATCCATCTCCCACCCACTCTACTGGCAAGGGCAATTAGCACAAGTCACCGTGCTCCTGATAAATGATTTGAACTATCCTCCAAGTTTTGATAACATATAATACATGATAATATACTGTTTTAACATAAATAGAGTGATAGTATTTTCTGAATTCTATAATAACATAAATAATTACGGCCTTGCATCGAATACATTCATAACTGCGACCTTGCGCCAAAAACATGCATAACTACAGCCTTGCGCCGAACATATCATACATACTAATTTGAATAAATATACTGTTTATCGTATATTCTAAAATCATAATTTACTGTATTATCATGTTATTCCTAAAAATAACTAAAACGAGCTTTTTCTGTAAAATTGACTTAACATAATACAACATGCGTAAAATAATATTCATGCTACACAAATTGATTAAAATCATGAATTCTATTCTAAAATCACATTTCCTAACAATTCATACTAATATATATATATATATATATATATATATATATATATATTCCTGTGTAACAGCAGTATTTTCGAAAATATACATTTTCACAAATATGTTCATATATAATACATGCTTTTTGAAAATTAATCTGCTATTAAATAATAATAATTTTTATGAAAAATTACTGCTTTAGTTTATTCCCTTACATGACTACTGAAAAACCCCTATATTGACTAGTTCTGCACTTGCAGGGTTTCTCGTTCAACACCCTGAAAACAACATCTCCTTGAACAAAACTTTAGTATTACTTCGAGTAAAATCTTTTCTACAACTGTAGGAAAGCCATATACTAAATTAAAAGTCTTACCCTAAATTTGGGATGGAGTCAAAGTTAATCCTACCAACGTTCCACTCCAGTAGACTCGAAGAGAAACTTCCCAAGAGTGTCGTGGCGTGGCGTCCTCGGATCGTCAAACCAACAAGAGACCGGCCCAAAATCTTAGAGAGAAGGGAGTGGGGATGAACAGAAAAGAGAGAGAGAGAGAGAGAGAGAGAGAGAGAGAGAGAGAGAGAGAGAGAGAGAGGTTCTTCGTGTGATTTCTGCAGAGAAAATCGAGTTTAGGCTATTTATACACCTGCACTCATCGACGGGGCCATGCAGGGAGTTCGTTGACGAACACTTATTACTTGTCGATGAAATTTAGAGCTGAAAATAGCCTTTTGGTAACTTCTCGTTGACGAGACACGTGTCCTCATCGACGATACCCTCAAGTGTGTTCATCGACGAACGTGCTATGTTCGTCGACGAGATTCTTGTTTGAATTCCAAAGTACAATTTACCTTTCTCTCTTCTTTCCCTCATTATTTAATTATTATAATTCACCGGGTCTCTACATTCTTCCCTCCTTATAAGAATTTTGTCCTCGAAATTTACTATCCATATGATTCACCATCCCCTAAAGATAAACAGTCTACTTATTTTATTACTTACTCTCACCTATAGCGGAGGAATACCGTGGTTACATTCAGAGTTCTGGGAGATTACATATATAAAATAAAATTCTCCCAAAACTAAAGTACTACTAACTAGATAAACTAATACATACACTAGCTAACCTGCAAAAGAAACATTACATAATTACTTACACTTTCCTAATTACAACTAAACTCTACCGAATAAATGCGGATATTTCTGCTTTATTTGTTCCTCGAGCTCCTAAGAAGCTTCTTGTCACGCCCCGAACTCGGCAAAGGGACCCAGGGTGTGATATAGTAACCTAACTTGTCCCTGTATCATACAAAACACCAAAGATATACCATAATGAATGAGGGTTTGACTCCGTGCGATTCCCGTGCACCCTATACACATTCCCACATATAACAAATAGGCTGCAGAAACTGTTTTTTCTATACATACATTGTAGCATACCAGAGTCTATACAAAAACAAAAGTCTTAGCTCCATAATACAACACATGAACCCGGGTGCCAATCAAAACCCCAAAATGACAACTCGATAAAGTCCTAGTACTTACACAAGTACTTCCCGTAGTACACCGACCACTACGCTCCCAACACAAGGACGCTAGTTTCGGTTACTTGAAGGACTTGAAAAACATGTACGTACGATAGGGGTGAGACGCCTCTCAGTAAGGAAGAATCAGGTTACGTCGGTGTGTGGCATATGAGTGTTATCATGACATAAAACATACACAGTTCAATACAATTCCAGTATTTTCACAAAACAGTACCAATATAGTGCACATTACACACACACACACATGATCAAGTAACTCGGTGTCATCACATCCTTCGGTCCGAAGCCAGCCCGCATTACACGGTGTCTCCGACACATGGCGCAGCCCCAGGCTCCCATGGCATCATACCGGTACAACTGGTGGATCCACACCCTTCGGTGATCAGCCGGTAAGGCTCATGCCCTCGGATATAGAGCCGGACACTCTTACTACTAGAAGGTGACATTTCACACCCTCGGATATAGAGTCAGACACTCTTTCACAACCTGGAACAATTCGGAACTCAATTCCTATATCTCATTTCAAAAAATCACAACTCATGCATGTTCATATAACAAAACATTCCACATCCATTTGATAATCTAAAAATCATGATTTTCCCAAAAATACAGTTTAAACAAGGCAAGGCATGGCCATCCCCATAACAAAATATATATCACAATATATCCACGGTTTTCTAATGAAACCAGAGATGCAACCCAATGCCCCCTTTTCCCAAACTGTAACATGAAAATCCCGTAATTTCTACTCGTTAGATTTCTCCAAATGAGTAACCAAAACACAAACAGGACCATGAACCACAGTTCAATAGAGTCTGATTTCGAAAATAACCGATATAAATAGAATCCTCTTACCTTTCCCTAAATATCCAAACCCAAACTCTATAGCTCCTAAACAGCGAACCAAGTTTCCAAAACCTATAAATCACAATACAAAACATACTCCCAATTCTATTCCCTACAGAACTACCAGAAAAAAAATGAAAACCAAGCCTTACCTCGATTTTGAGTCAAAACCTGAAAACGCTCGAAATGAAGATCCATTCCGCAAATCTCGAAGAGAATCCTTCCCTGATCCTCGTAGTAACGTTGGATCATTGATTCTAACCACGTACAGTGAAGAAACCTAGAGAGAGAGAGAGAGAGAGAGAGAGAGAGAGTGGAATTTGAGTTCTTAGAGAGAGAGAGAGAGAGAGGATTTTTGATTACTTAGCTAAGAAGTAATGAAAGAGATATTTATAGCCTTTTGACTTGGCCAACCTCGTCGACGAGGCGGTGTCTTCGTCGACAAGTCAACGAAGGGAGTTCGTCGACGAAGCGATGGCCTCATCGACGAGCCTGAGATTTCTGGATTCCCGAAACCTCTCGACTTCTCCTCGTCGACGAGCACTTGAAATTCATCGCCGAACAGAAGAAAGGCCTTCATCGACGAACTCTGGCTTCATCGACGAAGCCCGCTTAATTACTGCCTTGTCCTTTCCTTTATTTATTTATTTATTCCAAATTTCATTGTTAGGGTTCTTACACTTCTTCTATTGTGTGATTTCTCCACAAAACGTTCATTAGAGAAATCTTCTTATTATGTAATTCTTGTTCTTTTCTGTCCAGAATCTGTACTGGTACCTCCTCATAAGCTAATGAATCGCTGAGCTCTAATTCACCATAACTGATTACGTGAAAAGGGTCTGGGACGTATTTCCTCAACATGGAGACATGGAATACGTCGTGTATCCTGGACAACACAGGTGGTAAAGCTAACCTATAGGCAACTGGCCCCACTTTCTCTATAATCTTAAATGGGCCAATGAACCTAGGGCTAAGTTTACCTTTCCTTCCAAATCTCATAACCCTTTTTAATGGAGCTATTTTCAAAAACACATGATCACCGATATTAAACTCCAATTTCCTACGGCAGTTATCAGTGTAACTCTTTTATCGGCTCTAAGTTGCACTAATTCTATCTCTAATGAGTTGAACCTTATCATACGCTTGCTGCACTAACTTTGGTCCCACAACTCGCTGTTCACCCATCTCATCCAAATATAGAGGAAAATGACATCTTCTACCGTAAAGGGCCTCAAACGATGTCATGCCAATGCTGGCCTGATAATTGTTATTGTACACAAACTCCACCAGTGGCATGAACTGTGTCCAACTACCCCCAAATTCCAGCACGCATGTTCGAAGCATATCTTCTAATATCTAAATCATCCTCTCAGTCTACCCATCTGATTGAGAATAGAACATCATGCTGAAAGATAATTGAGACCCTAGAGCCTCCTGCAAGCTCCTCCAAAATCATGACGTGAAATACAGGTCTTAATTTGCCACTATAGACACAGGCACACCATGAGAATGGACTATCTCCTGAATATACATCTCTACTAGTCTGTTAATGGAGTAGCTAATCTTGATGGGAAGAAAATGAGCGGTCTTAGTCAAACGATCTGTAATCACCCAGATTGCATTCTGGCCATGCAATGCTGACGGCAGTCCTGAAACAAAATCCATAGATATGTGATCCCATTTCCACTATGGGATAAAAAGTGGCTGCAACTGACCTGCCAGCCTCTGGTGCTCAGCTTTTACCCACTAGCACGTCAAACACTGTGCTACATACTCGGCAATCTCCTTCTTCATACCACTCCACCAATAAGACTCTCGCAAATCCCTATATATTTTCGTGCTAGCGGGATGAACTGTGTATAAAGATCTATAAGCCTCTTCTAAAATGGTCTTCCTAATATCAGCGTTAGCAGGAACACATAATCTAGAATGAAACCGAAGAGCCCCGTCATCTGTAATACAAAATTCCTCTCCCTAACCACTCTATACTCTGACCATTATCTTTGCTAACTCTGGATCCTCTTTCTGAGCAGCTTTAATCCTTACCTGCAGAGTAGGCTGCACCACTAAGCTGGCAATACATACCTGAGGATCACTCTTGACCATCTCTATGTCGAGTATCTCCAAATCCATCATGATCGGATACTGAATATCCATCGATGCCTACGCTGGTCCCACAGACTTCCTGCTCAATGCATCAGCTACCACATTTGCTTTTATTGGGTGGTAACTGATAGTGCAGTCAAAATATTTAATAAGTTCCAACCATCTTCTCTACCTCATATTCAGTTCCTTCTGAGTGAAAAAGTACTTTAAACTCTTATGGTCGGAGAAGATTTGGCATCGCTCACCATACAGGTAATGTCTCCAAATCTTTAATGCGTGTACTACTGTAGCCAATTCAAGATCATGGGTAGGGTAGTTTTTTTCATACTCTTTTAATTTCTTGGAAGCATACACTACCACCTTACCATGCTGCATCAATACACATCCAAATCCCATCAAGGACGCATCACTATAGATAACATAACCCTCACCTCCCTGATGGGATGATCAACACTGGTGCCGTAACAAGCCTTTACTTCAATTCCTGGAAGCTCTGCTCACAGCTGTCATCCCATTCAAACCTGACGTTCTTCCTAGTTAGTCACGTCAGAGGCCCTGATAATGCTGAGAATCCCTTAACAAAACGACGGTAATACCCAGCTAGCCCCAAGAAACTCTTAATCTCCTAAACGTTCCTTGGTCTAGCCCAATTCACTACCACATCAATTTTATTAGGATCCGTAGAAATTCCATCCCCTAAAATGATATGCCCCAAGAACACAACCTTCTCAAGCCAAAATTCACATTTTCTAAACTTGGCATACAACTTTTTTTCCCTAAGCTTCTATAAAACCTGCCTCAAATGTGTCTCGTGCTCCTCATTGCTCCTCAAATAGATTAGTACATCATCAATAAAAACAACAAAAAATTGGTCAAAATATTGGTGGAAGATTCTATTCATCAAATCCATGAATATTGCAGGAGCATTCGTCAGACCAAAAAGTATAACAAGAAATTCATAATGCCCATACTTGGTCCGAAAGGGTGTCTTCGATACATCTTCTGCCCTTACTTTTACTTGATGATAGCCTGATCTGATATCAATCTTAGAATACACCCGTGTACCCTGGAGCTGGTCAAATAAATCATCTATACAAGGTAAAGGATACTTATTCTTGATTGTCACCTTATTAATTTGCCTATAATCTATACACATTTGCATGGACCCGTCTTTCTTCTTCACAAATAATACTGGAGCTCTCCACGGAGATATACTGGGCCGTATAAAACCCTTATCAAGCAAATCTTGTAACTGATTCTTTAATTCTGCCAACTCTGCTTGCTCCATTCAATAAGGTGCTTTAGAGATCAGTTTTGTACCTAGAAGCAGATCAATAGAAAAATCTACCTCACGATCAGGTGGAAGCCTGGTAACTCATCTGGAAACACATCTATAAACTCTTTTACTACTGGCATGCTAGTGAGCTTCAATTCATTCCCTGACATTTCCTTCACAAAGGCCACGAACCCTTGACAACCACTCAAGAGTAGTCTTCTCACCCGAATAGCTGAAACTAACTGTGGTAAGGATTGCACTCGCGACCTTATAAACCTCAATTCTGATCTTCCTGGAGGTCTGAATATCACTTCTCTTAAACGGAAATCTATACTGGCAAAGTTAGCTGCTAGCCAATCCATGTCGAATATGACATCAAACTCGTGCATGTCAAGTACTATCAAATCAGCAGACAAAATTCTCCCTTGGATATCAACTGGACAGCCTCAGAGCACCCTACTACACTTCACTGCTGACCCGATCGGTGTAGTTAATAATAGTTCGGTGTCTAATAATTGTGTTTCTGCCCCACATAATTTAATACACCCCATAGACAAACACGAGTGTGTGGCTCCTGAATTAAATAATATAATAACTTTAAAGGAAAACATGCTAACCATACCTGTCAAAACGTCGCTAGCTGTCTTGGCATCACCCAATGTCAAAGCAAAGATTCTAGCTAGAGCCATATTTCTCTGCTGGCCTCCACATGGCACCTGATAGCCTCCTCGAACAAGTTTAGGAGTGGGAGCAGCTCCAATATGAGCCTAAAAATCTCTCATCATATGCCCTGGCTCCCCACATCGGTAGCAGATACCTCGCCCGGCACGACACTCACCCGGGTGTCTCTCCCACAAGTCGGGCAAGCTGAAAAAGACTGCATACCCTAAAACCCACGATTCTATGACTACTGCCTTCGATCCCTATAGTAGCCACCTATCTTCCACGAACCTCAACTAAATCCCTACTGGAAACTAGAAGGCGTGGATCTCTTCCTCTGTCTCTGCTCCTCAGCCTCCGATTGCTCCCCAATTTCTACCATAGTTGCCCTGTCTACCAACTAGGAAAAATCTTGCAATTTCAATATCAACACTTGCTTATATAATTCTCTCCTTAGACCTCTTTCAAACTATCTCACTTTCTTCGTCTAGTCTAAAATAATGTACGGGGCGAAGCGAGATAACTTAATGAACCTCACCATGTACTACTGCATTGTCTACTGTCCCTACTTCAGATTCAAGAACTCCTTAATCTTGGCTTCCCTAGATGAGGCTAGAAAATATCTATCAAAAAATATCTCCTTAAATCGCTCCCATGTCATCTCTATAGGCACTGTCCTCTACTGTTCCAGAAGTTTCACTGTCGTCTACCATCTCTCAACCTCTCCTGTCAATTTATACGTAGCGAACAACACCCTCTACTCCTCAGTACACTGTAGCACTGTAAATACTTTTTCAATCTCCTACATCCAGTTTTTAGCGACTGCAGGATCAATTCCTCTTGAAAAAGCCGGAGGATTCATCTTAATAAACTTCTCAATCGAACAGTCATGGCCTGCAAATGGACCACCCTACTCTCTGGAGTTTCTAGCAATTTCAGCCATGACTTGCAGAGCCACACTACGCAGTATTGCATCTGAATCGCCACTCACAGCACCCGAGGGCCTAGGACCCTCATTACCACTAGCATGGGTGCTACTACCTCCAGGGTCCATCCTGAAAAGACAATAAACTTAGCTTAGGACCCTATTACTATAACATATCATCTAACTAGTATACTATATCCTTAACTAATTCATCATTCCTGATCTTAATTCAAGGTTCAATCCTGCAACCTAGATACCCAACCCGTCAATAGTTTACCATGGCTTTTCTGAAATCGTCATCCCAAGAAAGACACACAAACCATCACGAAAGTCCTGGATCTAGACTACAAAACCAGACATCATATTCCTTTATCCTTATACTCTAGTATTATTACTACTGTATTCTAGAGTCTACAGAACCTAGTATCCTAGGCTCTGATACCAAACTGTAACGACCTGCCTCATTTACCACATAATCAACCATATTAATTATCATTAAATTAAAACATAACAAAGTCAACCTGAATCCGTGGGTAACGGGGACACACCTGTCATACATAGTGGAAACCTAAGTAGTAGTAAACATAAATTTCATCCACCCAACCATAAAATACAATATACCAGAGTTACCTACATTCCAAAAATATACTATATAAATATACAATCCTTAAAACATCAAAAGATAAAACTAGGATCTAATACCAAAAACCAGCTGATCCTAGCTCAAAACTCACCCTCCTAGCGGGGTAGTAAAAACTGCCTCAACGGTGAGCTCGGTGCGCCTGTCTTTCTGGGTTTTCCTGAAATGGTTTAAGCTATGATGAGACACCTCTCAGTTTGGGAAATAAACTAAATATAGTTGTGTGGCAACATGAATATTTGCGTGCTATAATAAATATACAGTACATGCCACATGCTTGAAAACACTGGTAATATTATAACTGAGTAAACATACAATTTCATAATTTTACCAAATCATATTGCAATTAATTGTTTGTAAAATCATCTGACATAGCTAGTAATTCTGAAATTTACCCAGGATGAATAGCTAGCTGATGTCATGTATTACCCCCCCATGATGGGTTATGCAGCAAAGGTGGGACCCAACAATGGCTGGTCGACCACTGTAGAGTCAAAAATGTTTATAAGTACTATGGGCCCACCACACCCTGGTCCAGACTGCTAGGTGGACATCTACAACTTTACATTGAAAGTCACATTGACTATCCATCTCCCACCCCCTCTACTGGTAAAGGTGGTTAGCACAAGTCTGAGCTGAACTGAACTGTATAGCTATGGCACCGTGCTCCTGATAACTGATCTGAACTATCATCCGGGTTTTGATAACATATAATACATGATAATATACTGTTTTAACATAAATAGATTGATAGTATTTTCTGAATTCTGTATTAACATAAATAATTACGGCCTTGCACCGAATACATTCATGACTGTGGCCTTGCACCGAAAACATGCATAACTACGGCCTTGCGCTGGCTATCAATCACGATCTTGCGCCAAACATATCATACATACTGATTTGAATAAATGTACTGCTTATCGTATATTCTGAAATCATAGTTTATTGTCTTATCATGTTATTCCTAAAAATAACTGAAACAGACTTTTTCTATAAAATTGACTTAACATAAAACAACATGCGTAAAATAATATTCATGCCACACAAATTGATTAAAATCATGAATTCTGTTCTGAAATCACATTTGCTGATAGGTTATACTAAAATATATATATTTTTGTGTAATATCAATATTTTCCCATATACATTTTCACAAATATGCTCATATATAATACATACTTTTTAAAAATTAATCCGCTATTAAATAATAATAATTTTCATGGAAAATTACTTCTTTAGTTTATTCCCTTACTTTACTACTGAAAAACCCCTAAAATGATTGGTCCTACACCCACAGGATTCCCCGTTCAACACCCTGAAAACAACATCTCCCTAAACAAAACTTCAGTATTTCTTCGAGTAATACCTTTTTTACAACTGTAGGAAAGCCAAATACTAAATAAGAAGCCTTACCCTAAATTTAGGATGGAGTCCAAGTTAGCCCTACCAATGATCCACTTCAGTAAACTTGAAGAGAAACTTCCTAGGAGTGTCGTGGCTGCCTCGGATCATCAAATTGGCAAGAGACTAGCCCAAAATCTTAGAGAAAAGGGAGAGGGAATGAATAGGGGGGGGGGGAGAGAGAGAGATTCTTCACGTGATTTCTGAAAAAAAAAACGAGTTTAGGTTATTTATACACCCGCACTCGTCGACGAGCCACGTCACTTCGTCAATGAGGCCATGAAGGGAGTTCGTCAAAGAAAGCTTATTCCTCATCGAAGAAATTCAGAGTTGAAAATAGCCTCTCGGTAACTTCTTGTTGACAAGACACGTGTCCTTATCAACGATCCCCTCAAGTGTGTTCATCGACGAACGTGTTGTGTTCATCGGCAAGACCCCTTTTTGAATTCCAAATTACAATTTACCTTTCTCTCTCCTTTCCATCATTATTTAATTATTATAATTCACCGAGTCTTTACATGTAGTGTCTAAGGAGGGAATATCAGTGTACCCAAGTAAGGTAGAGGCGGTAGTCGATTGGGCAAGACTGAGGAACATGCATGAGGTTCGAAGTTTCTTGGGTCTAGATGGGTATTATCGCCAATTTGTCGAGGGCTTTTTAAATGGTTAGGTCCTCTAATATAGCTTACAAGGAATAATAGTAGATTTGAGTGGACTGGGGAGTGTTAACAAAGTTTTCAGGAGTTGAAGCAATGCTTGGTCACTACTCCAGTTTTGACTATTCCATTAGGGGCTAATGGTTATGTGATTTACAGCGACGCATCCCAAAAGGGGCTTCAGTGTGTCTTTGTGCAATGGGGAAAGGTTATTTCTTATGCTTCTTGCCAACTTAAGGAGTACGAGAAGAACTACCCTATGCATAATTTGGAACTAGCAACTGTTGTTTTTGCACTAAAGATTTGGCGGCACTACTTATACGGTTAAAGGTGTGAGATCTTTATGGATCATAAGAGCCTTAGATACTTCTTCACCCAGAAGGAGTTGAATATGAGGCAATGCAGATGGCTTGAACTAATTAAAGACTATGATTGCTCCATTAGTTACCACCCAGGAAAAGCTATTGTAGTAGTTGATGCATTGAGTCGGAAGTCAGTGGATGCGTCGGTTTCAGCAGTTATTGTGTAGCATCAGATTATGATGGATCTAGAGAGGTTGGGAGTGGAGTTGGTGGAAAAAGATCCACAGGCACTCATTTCCACTTTAGTTGTTCAACCAAATTTACAGAAGAGAATCAATGCTACTTAGAAGGAAGACGCAAAGTTGATAGAGGTTATGGAAGGGGTTCAGGATGGTTTAAAGCTAGATTTCAATATCTCTGACAATGGGATATTGAGATTCCATACCAAGATTTGCGTAATGATGCTGAGAATAAGAGGAGGCACATCATACACTCTACATAGTACATCCAGGAAGTACGAAGATGTATAAGGATCTGCGGGAGTCTTTCTGGTGGTCTAATGTGAAAAGAGAGATTGCCCATTTCCTATAGCAGTGCCTGACATGTCAGCAGGTGAAGGTCAAACACCAGAGGTCAGTGGGACCATTGCAACCAGTTCTCATTCTTAAATGGAAGTGGGAGCACATTTTCATGGATTTTGTCACGGGATTGCCATCAGCACTTCACGGACAGAATGCAATTTGGGTAGTGGTTGACCGATTGACAAAGATAGCCTATTTCATCTTGATGAAAGTCAGTTATTCCATGGATAAGATGGAAAAACTATATCTGTAGGAGATTGTATGACTCCATGGCATCCCAATTTCTATCATTTCAGATCGAGACCCACGATTTACCTCTCGTTTCTGGAAGAGTTTGTAGGATGCCTTGGAATCGCAGCTCACATTCAGTACTTCGTTTCACCCGCAGATGGATGGACAATCTGAGAGGACTATTCAAACTTTAGACGATATGTTGCGGACATGTGTACTAGATTTTGGGGACGGTTGGATTCGGTATCTATTGCTCGAGGAATTTGCGTACAATAACAGTTACCAGGCTAGTATAGAGATGGCACCATATGAGGGTTTGTATGGTTGCCAGTGTCGATCTCCACTGTACTAGGATGAAGTAGATGAGTAATAGATTTTGGGACTAGAACTGATTCAGTAGAACTCTGCAAAGGTCGAGCTGATCAGGGAGAGGATCAGAGTAGCACAGAGTTGGCAGAAGAGTTATACGAATACTCGCTGATAGAAGCTAGAGTTTGAGGTAGGAGATATGATATTCCTGAATATCGCCTCGATGAAAGGGGTGATTAGGTTTGGGAAGAAGGGGAAGCTAAGCCCTCGGTATATTGGGCCATTTGAGATCTTGGAAAGGATAGGTCTGGTTGCTTATCGAGTGGCATTACCCCCAGCACTATCCAGAGTTCTTAACGTGTTTCACATATCGATCCTGAGGAAGTACATGCCATACCCTTCACACGTGCTAATTTATGAACCTATGGAGATCAGATATGCGCTACCATATGAGGAAGTATCGGTTTAGATTCTGGATCAGAAGGTATAAAAACTACATACTAAGGAGATACCATTAGTGAAAGTATTGTGGCATAACCACGTAGTGGAGGAAGCTTCATGGGAGTTAGAGTCAGAGATACATCTGAAGTATACTCAGTTATTTAGAGATGCTTAGAGCTAGACAGGTAAATATAATGGTAAGTAATTGATTTATATGCATGTATGTATGGTAGACTAGGTTGTTCAAGTTAAAGTATGTATGGTCTTTGGGAGAGTTTTGTATGTGTATTGTGATCTCCCAAAGGATTATGTTGTAACCATGGTATTCCTCCGCCATAAGTGAGGGTAAGTAATAAACTTGGGTCGGAGTTGCTATGTGGGTGGCTGCCAACTCTTCTGTACAGCTGAGTCATAAGATTGGAATATGCTTATTAATAGTTAGAAAATTTCGAGGACAAAATTCTTATAAGGAGGGGAGATTGTAGGAACCCAAACTCGAAAAATAAAATAAAATGAATATAAAAGGGAGAAATAAAGAAAAAATAAAAGAAAAAAGAAGGAATTTGGAAAGTGGGGACCCAAACCGGCGATGATTTTGTGAGTCGGAAGAAAACCGGCCATGTTTTTGGGTCAACCAGGCCAGTCAACCACAAAATCAGCGACGGTTTTGTAGATACAAGGGAAACCGGCTCCGATTTTCCTCTAGGCCTGCTCACCTATAAATAGGTTTGAGCTTATTTTTTTTTTTTAGGATTTCAAAACTCTCTCTCTCTCTCTCTCTCTCTCCTAGGGTTTTGAAAATTTTTCACCATAAAGCCTTTTTAAGCTCCTCTTTGCTTCCAGGTAGTGTCTCTCATCCATTATCTAGCAAGTACTTGAGTTTTCACTGGTTAGAAGTTCTAGGATTTTGCTGTTTTGACCTATTCGAGTTCATTTTTACGGAAAAAGGTGAGGGGATTTTTTTACATCAATTACTTTTGAAATCTAAATCAATAGAACTGTACGTTATGATATTATGTATGATATGACTGCCTATTTAGAAAATTTCACTCGGTGGAATTACCGATTTTTCGGGTTTATGATTTTGGTAAAAACTAAGATTTTGGGGTATGACCTCCATTTTTCCTAAAACTCATTTCTTTGTGTTAAACCTAAAGTAGGAGGTGCTTGAAACTCTTATTTTCAATTTAAATGATATTTTCTGAATCATTTACTATACTATTGCTCTTTAAACCAAATGAGTGTGACGTGAGATGTTAAATGGAAATATAATGAATTGAGAAATATGATTATAAGATACGGGAATTGGAGTTCCAAATTTTTATCAGGAAATGTAGAAAAGAGATTTTGATTAAATACCAGATGCATGTACGAAGGTTAAACCGAGAGCTATGTGTGCCAATTTATACCAATGAATGAATAAATAAATGAATGAATTTTGAAAAGTACTGGAACTGCTTAAATGCTTTATGAATGAAAATAGGTTACTGTGCTTTGGATATAAATTGTATATATGACATATGAACCATTTGAGAAAGCTTGTTACCAAGAGAGCACGGTATCGTTGCTAGCATGAGAGATACAGTGCAACCACATGTTATTATTGAGTGTGGGTATCTAAATAGTTGACTTAATATGAAGGGCCACAAGTTGACTTACGGACCAGGGTGATGTAGGCCAAATCAGAATGGACAAAGTAGCGTGACTAGCTTGGTGATCCCAAGTCTAGATCAGAGCATTTTAAATGCACAACCCGTGCCATGGGAAAAGTAAATGGTGTAGTTATGAAGTCTCAAAGTTGAGATGAGTTCATTATGCATATACATGATAAAATTAAAATGGGCAAAGTTAAAGCTTTGAGTACCGAGTCGAGGGATCGTACAGTGTATGGGCCTATACCCTACCCCAACCTTAGGGACTTTCGCTTGTAATGAGTCGAATTATCTTATGCAGGTATTATATATATATATATATATATCTCCTATATTATAGGTTTGTGAATGATTTAAATGTGTAACTATTTTCTATTGGAATAAACTCATGTAGTCACACACTGATGTAATATGATCTACCTTACTGAGACGTGTCTCACTCCAATATACAAATCTTGTTTCAGGTTCTGCAGGAAACCGATCCTAGACTTCTGGAGGGATTCAGGAGCGTAGTGTTATTGCTAGTTTATGTAAGTTCATGTATATATGTACTGGGCTTTAGCCAAGTTGTCTTTTTTGGGGATTGTAATAACAAATTATGTTTTTAGTATGTATAGATGTATGTGAGGAAACAGTTAGAAACTTTGATAAGTTTTATTAAATGATGTATATTTATGTTTTCCATTGTGCATGATTATGAAGATCAGCATGAAACACTCGTTTTCCCTTATTTGGGCGGGTTGTATATTTATGGTATCAAAGATATGTGTGTTATGTATGTATAGTAGCACTCCGGGCCCACCTAGAGGGTTAGAACCTTATAATTGGTATCAGAGATATGTGTGTTATGTATGTATAGTAGCACTCTGGGCCCACCTAGAGGGTCGAGGCGTTACAGGATCGAGTTGTCTCAATGATGTGCCTATGTTTTCTTTAAGCCACACCATTTTTCTCAGGAGTGTTTGTGCATGATAATTAATGTATGGTACCATTAGAGGTAAGTAGGGTCGAAAACTTAGTATAATTGTATCCCCCCCCCCCCCCAAAATCGCACCTAAAAAATTTAATGATAGTTAAATGTTGAGTTTGAACCAAAGCATGAAACATTTTATAGATGCTAATGAAATCAAAACGTTTCTTCCTAAGATATATCCAAGAAAAACTAGTATAATCATCAATGAAAAGAATATTAATATCGGGACCCTCCCTTTGAGGTAGTAGGAGCTGATCCCCAAACATCAAAATGAATTAGATCAAAGGGTGCAAGAGATACTGATGTACTATTAAAGGGCAAAGCAAGGAATTTTGCAAGCTTACAACCACTACAATCAGAAAGGTCATAAGAAGACAAATTTCCTAATACTCCCGTGGAAGCTAAAAATCTCAATCGAGAACTAGAAACATGTCCAAAGCGTGAATGCCATAAATAAAAATTAGAAGAATTTGAGCTCAAATGAAATGAAGACAAATCAATACTAGAACCAACAAATTCTTTGACCCGAAACTCTTCTAACACATACAATCCCCCCTTCTTATGGCTTGTCCCAATCAACTTCTTAGAATATGGATCCTACACAAAATATGAGGTTGGAGTAAAGTAAACACAATATCCAGATCACATAGTTGACTAATAAAAATCAAATTCAATGAAAGTTGAGGAATACAATAAACATAAAAAATGCACAAACAAGATGAAATGATGGAACCAGTACCTACCAATGATATTGGGGTACCATTGGCAGCCAAAATAGATGAAAGTGTCAAGGTAAAAGATATTGTTGTAAATATAGAGATGTCATTTGGCATATGATGAGTAACACCTGAATCAAATATCCAAGTGGACAGAAATATACCTGAAGTGGATGAGGAGCACAAACCTAACAGATAAGGCATTAAGCTTTGATGTAGAAAGAAGCTTCTACAACTGTTTTGCAATTATAGATAATGTAGGCACGGTGGGAGACAACTCTTCTAATGATGTAGTGGCTACTGTGTGATCATGCGTAGGCTTCGAAGCCTGTTGTTGCCACTTAATAATAATGGACATTGAACTTTCTAATGACTCTTTTGCTTGCAAAAACTACACTCATCAAAGGAAAATTTTTGACGTCGATTTTGACCATTGGAAGTGTTGGCCTAACAAGGCTTACGACTCTTATTTTGATAATAACAAATCAAGGGAATTTAACATGCATTGGTTCAAGTGGTGATGCTTCAGGAAACAAATCTTAGCAGCTCAAGATCGAGTAATCTCAAGATTATGTTAAAAAGCCCATATCAAATGATCACAAGAACGCATTGAAAACTTACATCCAAAACAAGTGATCTAAAGAAAGCTCAACAAATAAAAGTTTGTAAAATTATATGAAAGCACAAAGAATGTTGAAGCTTAAGACAAGATGGACTAAAAGCAAGGATATACATAAAGTCTTCAAGCGTTGAAAGTTTTAGAGTCTTAAGGAAATCTTATGTAAGTACTTCAAATTTAAAGTCAATTTAAATGCATTGAAGCTCTTTAGGAATAATCAAAGACCTAGAGACCCATTCTTAAGACCTTGAAAAGTAATTTTCAAAGTTACAAATTAAAATGTACAAAGAACAAAAAGATTTTTTGAAATAAAAGTCTTAAGAAAACAAAAAAAAAATTGAAATGCTCAGGAACTTGACCAAAATACCTCAAGCGACTGACCTTTATATGTTTTTTAAGATGGGCAAAAAAAATGCTGCCAAGCTCCTGAACTGGTCCTGATAGGTGCCTGACTGTGCATGAGGTGTCAGACTGTGTTTTCTTAGGCAACTAACAGTGCACTGGCTTTCAAATTTAAACTGATTTTAGTTCGACAGGCGCCTGACCCCTTTTTGATAGGTGATTGACAATCGTATAATTTTAAAAAATTCAGTACGGGAAAGTTTATAAAATTAGTTTCTTAGGCTCCAAACTTCGTGTAAACTTGAGGAACAAGGAATACACTTTTTAAACTCTATATATAGCCCCCAAGGCAAAATATTTAACCACCAAGAAATACTTTCAGCAATCAAATACTCTCAATTGCTCTCAACTCTCAAAGGCTCTCTTTTTCCATCTTGCTGACATTCTCCACTAAGTATTGTTGAGATTTATTCATCAAAATTGAGCATAAATTCTAAATCTTTCAATCATAGAAATAACAACCCGGTGATAAATTTACTTTGAGATTCAATTTCATTGATATTTATTTTGAAGTATATTAGTGATTTAAATTGTACTAATTAGCTTTATCTGAGAGCATATTTTGTGCACAAGTTCTTGTTCTTGTAGTTTTTGACAGTTCAAGGTTGATTGGATCGTTGAACCAAGCGTGCGGTATTGCTTGGAGAGTGGGCTCCACCCTAAAGGAGTGTTTGTAAAAGTTTTGTTTTGCCCAAAAAGGAATGGTATAGTGGAATCCTTAGGTGGTATTGGCCTAAAGTGAGGACGTAGGCTGGGTATAAGCCAAACCTCGTAAAAATATCACTCTCACTCTCTACCCTTTCTCTTTATTTTCTGCATATATAAATTGTGTGGTGTGTATTTAAAGTGCATGAAGCTAAAACCGAGATTAAGAAGACTTTTAACTTGAGAAAGTACGTTGATTAATCCTTTGCAAAAACCTTAAAGGGAGTACATTGATTAATCATTTGCAAAAATCTTATTTAAAAGAAAGCAAACAAATTTCATTCATGCAGGGCTATAACCAAACTCTTCTTTGAGTTATTGGAATCAACAAGGTGCTGTAGTTTGTTTATTGTGATTGGTTGGATTATTTGGTTATTGTTTGCTTGTGTTGAGATTATTGTGGATTGGTTAAATATCTAAGGATTCTAAGCATCATTGTGTGTTTGCTAAATTAACTAAAGGTTGTGAATTCATAAAAGATTTATAAAGAAAATTTAATAACCCAATTCACCCCCCCCCCTCTTGGGACTATACCTTAACTTTCAATTGGTATCAGAGCCAAGTTATAACAAATATTAAATAGAATTTATATAAAGATCTGAATGGAACGTGTAGGAGTAGCTCCCTTTGGAGATGGTCAATCCTCAACCAGACCTTCGATTTTTTGTGGACTTAACTACACATTTTGAAAACAAAGATTGAGGATTTACCTTTAAACCATGGATTGGAAAGCATGGAGGGTTGTCACACATGGTGACCTAATCCCTACAAAACTTATAGATGGAAAAGAAGTTCCTAAGGAAGAAAAAGACATGACCGAAATCGATCATAAAATGTTGCAAGTGAACTCAAGTGCAATAAATGCTTTATATTGTGCCCTAAACATAAATGAATTTAATAGGGTCATGGCTTGTAAAACAACTAAGGAAATATGAGATAAACTAGAGGTAACCTATGAAGGTACCGTTGATGTTAGAGACAATAGAATTGATATGTTGACTAGTGAATATGAAGCTTTTAGGATGAATCCCGACGAATCCATCACAAATATGTATACAAGGTTTACACATATCATAAATTCCTTTAACGCTTTAGGGAAAACATATTCCACTTATGAGATGATAAGTAATATCCTTAGAGGACTTCCACCCATTTGGGAACCAAAAGTCACAGCCATAACGGAAGGTATAAATCTTAAAAACACCTCACTAGATGAACTCATAGGATCACTTCTCACTAATGAGATGACTATGAAAGAAAGGAATCCTAAAAACAAAAATAAGAAATCTATAGTCCTTAAAGCATCTAAAGAGAGCTCTAGTGAAGAAGATGATGATACTAGTGAATTAGATGATGAAGAACTTGCCTTCGTTACTAAAAGACTTGGTAAATTCTTTAAAAGAAATAAGAAGTTTACTAGAAAGATTAGAGGTGCAAAAACTAAAAAAGTAGAAACAAGTAAAAAGGAAAACAAGAAAAAGAATGATCCCCCTACTTGCTACAATTGTAAAAAGGTTAGACATATTAAATCTGACTGTCCACAGCTAAAGAAAGACCAGAAAAAGAAAAGGACGACAATGAAAGTAACATGGAATGATACTAGCTCGAGCGAATCAGAGAACGAATTAAGCAAACAAGAGATGGCCAATGTATGCTTCATGGCTCATAATGAAGAGGTAAATTCCTACTACAACTCTTCTGAAGAATCGGGTGATGAATCATGTAGTGATTCATGTGATAGCATGTCGTCATATAAATAAATTCAAGATTAATTGTTTGCTTTGCACAATAGGTTCATAAAAGTAACAAATAGGAACATTGATTTAAAGGAACAAAATGAATCACTTAAAAAACAACTAGTGCAGTGCCTCGACCCTCTGGGTGGGCTCGGAGTGCTACTAAACATACATAACATACATCTCTCTAATACCATACGTATACAACCCACCCAAACAAGGGAAAAACGGGCGTTCCATACTAATCTGTATAAACATATATAGTGAAAATACATGCGATATCTAATACTTACCAGAGTTTCTAACTATTTCCCGTATACATCCATACATAACTAAAAACATAATTTGTTATTACAACTCCCAAAAGAGACAAACACTGTCTAACATCTCACCAGCTCTAGCAAGGATTGTCTAATGTCTAAACTCAGCCTGACAGAACGCTAGGATTGATCCCTCGAAGGACCTGAAATAACATTCGTATAAAAGGGTGAGACACCTGTCAGTAAGACAGATTATATTATCATCATTGATTTCATGTGTATATATACTGCTAACATTTAAATACATTTAATTGGCATTTTAAAATCTATATTGCTCTATAAATCTGAAAATACATACTGTTGGCTCAATAGAGCCCTTTCTATAGTAAATATGTCAATATATGCCTAGAAGATACAACCTGGTCTGTAGGACTAGCGTTGTCACGCCATCACATACACTTGCGACATGCTTCCCCCTATGATAGGTTGTGCGGCCCGGAGGCTGGACCCAACATATAGTCGATCTTCTATAGCTAAGTCAAACATAATAGTAGTACGATGGAGCCTACCCTATGCTCGAAGGCAGAGTCATTCGAAATTACTGCATCGGATGGAGTTCCAAAATTTATGTATCGGGGAGTACTTTACCTAGGCCACCAATTGCCTTTCCCATATCCACACTTTATTTGAGACGTGTGGTTGCACCCTTACATACATATAGTTACGGTACCGTGCTCTTACCATGAGATCGTAACAATGGGGCTCTACTATCATATATGGCAATTTACATCGTATAAAACTATAATCATAATTCATTTCTTAAAAATGTATAGAACATAAGTTGTATATAATTTTGTGAAAATATCTGCTAGATATTGACTCGGTAAAAACCGGCATATCATATCTGTCATAAATTGGCTCGATAAAAATTTGCATTTCATAAACACCGCATTTAAACATCATATCTCATCTCTCGGCATATAGCCATCATATCTCATACCTCGGTGTATAGCCGTTACATTTCACTATTACACAAAACCTGCTCATTTAATGTCAATTAAAAATTGTACTCATGCCACACAATTTTTCATCCGGTAACTCATAATTAAATCATCTGCTTGAGAAAGTAAATACTGCTACTAAAACTAGGGTATGAATATCTCTAGGTTGTTATTTTACTAAATATAAATTTATAACTAAATACAGGAAAAATGGTGATAATCAACCCTACCGTCTTTGGTTGGTTTTAAAACAAGCTTATGGTTTGAAATATCAATTTTCCAACTGGTGAAAACGTTCAGAAATTCTGATACAATACTTTAAAAATATCATATTTAAATTTACACGGTTGGTTTGGGAAATAAAGTTGGTTAACCAAACCCTAAGCTCGGGAACCCTAGAAAGGCTGTAACTATATATATAAAAACCATTTTAACATTCCATTCGGTTAGAACTCATAAACATAGCTGACATAATATATTCCCCTTGTTTTCTTGTAAAATGTCCCAAAAGGTTAAAATCCTAGCTTTTGGTAACTTCCGATCGTTGAATCTGGTGACGATCGGCGAGAAAATCGAGAAGAGAGAGTCTAGTTCGGGATTCTAGAGAGAGAAGGATATTTATTTTTCTAAAATATCAAACCTTGCTTCACCTTTAAGTCATTGACCCCGCTGTATTCGTCGACGAGATGAAGTCTTCGTTGACGAACCGCAGAAGGACGTTCGTCGACGATCGCCTGGCTTCGTCGATGAACCTGACACTTGAATTTATTTCAAACTCTCGAAATATCTTCATCAACGAGGACCTGAACTTCATCGACAATCCCTAGAAAGGTGCTCATCAACGAAAACTAGGATTCGTTGATGAGGGCATGCTGCCCCTTTTTCCTAAAATTTCCATCCCTCTCTTTTATTAATTTATTCTTTTATCTCCTGGTTCAGGATACTACAACTAGACACATCAAAATCTGTTGAAAAAGAAAAAAAGACTCACATATTGATGAGCTTATGAAGGAAATAAATGACATGTCTCAAGATCTAGTTAAAATACAAGTGAATGGTGAAAGCAAGAAGGATTTAGAAATAAAAGAACTTAAAAGTAAAATTGAAGACAAAGAGAAAATCATTTACAATTTTACTAAAGAAAAGGAAAAATTTGAAAAATTGCTTGGTAAAGAAAAAATGTCATTAGATAAGGAAGGAATAGAGTTTAATGGAATTGAGAACAAGAAGAAGAAAAATATGTATATGGGATACATTGTTAAAGAATCAAAGTATTATGCAAGTACATCCTCATCCAATATCTATCAACATACTACTTGCTTCCTATGTAAGAAAAAGGGACACATAAAATTTGATTGTCCATTTAAAAGAAAGAATGTGAAAGTCAAGAAACTTTGGAAAGTTAAAGAAAACAAATATGAGATAAAGAAACCTAAGAAAGTTTGGCTGCCGAAGAGTAACATATTGAACTCTTCTTGTAGGTCTACCTTAAGTCAACCTCATCCAAAGACAAATGGTACCTGGACAACGGGTGCTTTAGGCACATAACTGGAGATTAATCCAAGATCGCCTCATTGACTTAAAGATGGTGGATACGTTACATTTGGAGATAATGCCAAAGGTAAAATTATTGGGATCGGTAAGATAGGTAAAGAACCTTCACTTCCATTGATGATGTGTTATTGGTAGATGGTTTAAAACATAACCTATTAAGCATAAGCCAATTAAGTGACAAAGGATTTGATAGAATTTTTAAGCAAGATAAATGTATTGTAGAAAATAAAGAAAAACAAAATATTCTATTCATCGCTAGAAGAACTGATAATGTTTATTGCATAAATTTTGAAAAGTTAAAATCTCAAAACATCACATGCTTAGCAACCTTGAATGAGGCAAGTTGGTTATGGCATAGAAGGCTAGGTCATGCTAGTATGGATCTACTATAAAAAATTGTTAAAAAGAACCTAGTTAGAGGACTACCTAATACAAAGTTTGTTAAAGATAAAATTTGTGATACTTGTCAATTATGAAAACAAACTAAGACCAGCTTTAAGAAGAAGAAACACATCTCCACTAGCAAGCCCTTAGAGTTGATTCACTTAGACTTGTTTGGCCCAACTAGGACTCATAGTCTAGGAGGTAAGCAATATGCCTTTATCATAGTTGATGACTACTCTAGGTTTGCTTGGGTATTATTTTTGCCTCCAAGGATGAAGCTTGTAACTTGTTAATAAATTTATGCAAAAAACTTCAAAATGAAAAAGGATACAATGTCTCAAATATAAGAAGTGATCAAGGAAGAGAGTTCAAAAATAAAGATGTTGAAAAGTTTTGTAATGATCATGGAATTAATCATAATTTCTCAACACCTAAAACTCCACAACAAAATGGAGTTGTTGAAAGAAAGAATAGAACACTTCCAGAAATGGCTAGAACAATACTAAATGAAAATAAACTACCTAAGTATTTTTGCGTTGAAGCAGTAAATACCGCGTGTTATGTAATAAATAGAGTGTCCATTAGATCAAGTCTAAACAAAACTCTCTATGAATTATGAAAAGGAAGAAGGCCTAACATAGCTTACTTTCATTTTTTTGAATGTAAATGCTTTGTACTTAATGACAAAGGTGACTTAGGGAAATTTTATGCTAAGTTAGATGATGGTATCTTCCTAGGATATGTAGCAAATAGTAAGGCTTTTAGAATCTATAATAAAAGAACACTAACAATCATTGAATCAATTCATGTAACCTTTGATGAATCAAATCCCTTTGCAAAAGAAATTGAGAATGAAGAAAAAGATGTTATTTCACGAAAACAAGAAGATCTAGAAATCAAAGAAGAAAAATAAGAGAACAATAAAGAAATTACAAAAGATGGTCCTGTAGAAAATCATGAATTACCAAGGGAATGGAAATATGTAAGAAATCACCCTCAATATCAAATCATAGGAGAACCTTATAGAGGAGTAACTACTAGATCATCATTGAAGAACTTATGTAATCACTATGCATTTTTATCACAAGAAGAACCTAAAAACATAAACGAAGCTTTAAGTGATGACTCTTGGATAATTTCTATGCAAGAAGAATTGAACCAATTTGAAAGAAACAAAGAATGGAAATTATTTCCTAGACTCGATGACCACTCAATAATTGGAACTTAATGGGTATTTAGGAATAAAAAAGATGAAAATGACATAGTTGTAAGAAATAAAGCAGGATTTGTAGCTCAAAGATACAACCAAGAAGAAGGAATAGACTATGGTGACACATTTGCTCTCGTAGCTAGAATGGAAGTAATAAGAATACTTTTAGCTTATGCATCTCATAAGGAATTCAAATTGTATCAAATGGATGTAAAAAGCGCTTTTCTAAATGGTTTTATAAATGAAGAAGTCTATGTAGAACAACAACCTGGTTTTGAGGACATAAAGCATCCTAATCATGTTTTTAGCATTGTATGGATTAAAACAAGCTCCTAGAGCTTGGTATGAGAGATTAAGTAAATTCTTACTAGAAAATGGCTTCTCAAGAGGAAAGGTGGATAGTATCTTATTCATTAAAACCAATTATAAAGACATGCTAATTATACAAATCTATGTTGATGGTATTATATTTGGTGCAACCCAAATGATGAATCATGCAAAGAATTTGCAAAGTGTATGCAAAATGAGTTTGAGATGGGTATGATGGGAGAATTGAACTACTTCCCAGGATTACAAATCAAACAAGCAAAGAATGGAACTTTTATAAATCAATCCAAATATATAAAAGATATGCTTAAAAAGTTTGACATGGAAGGAAGTAAACCCACAGGAACTTCCATGGACACCTCAACAAGCCTTGATAAAGATGAAAAGGAAAATCAGTAGATATGAAATATTATAAAGGTATGATAGGAAGTTTGCTATACCTAACAACTAGTAGGCCCGACATAATGTTTAGTGTGTGTATGTGTGCACGATTCCAATCAGCACCCAAAGAATCACATCAAATAGATGTTAAAATAATTCTAAGGTACTTGATAGGTACTATGGATTTAGGACTTTGGTATCCTAAAGACACTGGATTTGAAATAATTAGCTATTCGGATGCTGATTACGCTAGGTGTAAGATAGATAGAAAGAGTACTAGTGGCACTTGTCATTTTTTAGGACGATCCATAGTATCTTGGTTTTCTAAGAAACAAAACTCCATAGCCTTATCCATGGCTAAAGCTGAGTATGTAGCAGCCAGGAGTTGTTGTGCACAAACTTTGTATATGAAACAACAATTAAAGGACTTTAACTTAGAATATTCTTTTATACCGATTAAGTGTGATAATACGAGTGCTATAAATATCTCCAAAAATCCAATATCTCATTCAAGAACAAAACATATCGATATTAGACATCATTTCTTGAGAGATCATGTACAAAAAGAGGATATAATTCTTGAGTTCGTGCATACAAATGTTCATTTGGAGAATATATTTACACAACCACTTTTAAAGGATCGGTTTATATCTATTAGACGTGAGTTAGGTTTATTTCATACTAGAGAAATAGTTTAAGTGCAGAAGAAGTCTGAGGGATAGGCGACTGACCATATTGGGGTCAGGCACCTGACATTTTTCTATTTGATGAATATAATGTCATCAGGCGCCTGATTCCTCGAATGCCAGGCGCCTGACTCCTCGAATGCCAGGCGCCTGACTCACGGCAATTCACTTACTTAAAGACGAAAACTCCTCATTTTGTATCTACTCAGCCGCCTGACTCTGTTCCATCTCACTCCAAAACTCCTTCTCCTTCCCATACCATCCTCTCTCCTCCAAAATTCCATCCATCCTTAGTTCCCTCACACTACTTTAGCAACCTCTCGTCATCAAAATCTAGGTTTTCATCACAAAGCACCATGCCACGAATGAAGACAATCGGGAATAAGGCTTCCTCCTCTTGACATGCCAATGATGATGAAGTAGAAAAGTGGCTGACCACTACTCAGGCCAAAACACTGTATAGGAATCACATTCGGAACATGGATCCTATCTTTGGTAAAGTTCTCGACATAGCCTTTTTCAACTCCGATTTTCCTAAAATCCTATCTTTGTTTAAAGGTATTGGTTGGGACAAATTCATCAAGAATCAAGCCACTAGATACTATCCGAATTTAATCAATATTTTCTATGCTTATATGGTGAAAAAGGATATGGGTTTTTCAACTGATCTTATAGGGCATCCAATCAATTTCACTCCTCTATCATTAGGCAAGCTACTTCATATAAAACAAGGTGATTTTGAATGCAACTTAGTTGAAAAACAGTGGATAATGGAACAAGACTTCACTCCACAGGAGTTTTTGCTACTAGTTATAAAGGAAGAACCCATTTATTTTGGAAATCCCCCACTTTACAAACAACTGAATCTTCAAGCTTTGATCTTTCACAAACTCATCACCTATAACATCCTACCAAGAGCTGGATCACATGACCATGTCTCATTCTTAGATTTTTTTTGTTATGTGGTGTCTTCTCAAAGGGTAAAAGCTAGATTTTCCGAGCCTCATTATTAAATGGATAATTATGAAGGAAGAGGCTCTAGGTGTTGTTCTTCCATATGGTGGGATTTTGTCTCTATTGCTTGCACACTATCAAGTAGTCACATCGTCTTCCAAGTTTGTTAAAAGGACTCATTATGACATATTCTCTACAACTACTTTTAAGCTAATGGGATATAAGAAATATACCCAAGGCTGGTTTTATAGAGGAAGTAAGCAACCCCAGCAAGCTCCTAAGCATCCCATACCTGCTTCATAAGAAGAGGACATGCCTTCATGGTTCCTCCTTTTTTATCATCATTGCACCCTCTTTAGTAGTGAGATGCGATCTGGTCTTAATTCTCTTCAAGAGAAGGTCAAAGTTGTTTAGACTCAATGTTCCTCACTTGATTAAAGACTTGGTCATATGGAACAACATCTTACTAGTTCCTCCTAGGGTGCAACTATTATGGACATCAGTTCTGCACCTCCTAATAATGCTGCATTTGATGATGAATCTGAGAAAAATGAAGAAAGCGATGATGGCTCCAAGGAAAAATCTGTTGATGAATCTGAGGAAAACGAAGAAGATAATGATGCCTCCAAGGAAAACTCTGAAGAAGCTACAAATGATGTAGATGATGATGCCGAAGCAGAAGATGATGATGATTGATTTCTATTTTTTTTTTTTAGATATCTCTTTGTTTTGACTTTTAGTATATTACTTTTGTGTTTTGGTTCATCTCCCCATATTTTTGTTTACACTTTGTATCACTCTAGATGAATATCAATATCTTCTTCTGTGTGTGCTATTCAATGCCTACAATTTTTGTTGCTTTCTTCTATTTATATTTTTGATTGATGTCAAAAAGGAGAGAAACATTGTGAGCAAAATAAGATTAAAGAAAAATTGTAAAGCCACGCTAGCTTGATAACATGCTATATTGTTTGAACATATAATGAGCTTGAGTGTACTTTTTTTTATTTTGACTGATTCATGAATCTTGAAAAATAAACTTACTTGAAATCTAACCTTGAATACTGAAACTTTTCATGATTATTGTTACAAGCATGCTTATTGTAAGGGGGAGCCTAATTAAGGATCACTTTCTTTTGCTCCTTATTGGTCATTATAAAAAAGGAGGAGATTGTTGACCTAACAATACGATTCTTATTTTGATGATAAAAAATCAAGGGAATTTAACATGCTTTAATTCAAGTAGTGATGTTTCAGGAGGCAAATCTTAGAAGCTCGAGATCAAGTCATCTCAAGAGCATGTTAAAAAGCCTACATCAAATTATCACAAGAACGCATTGAAAGCTTACATCCAAAACAAGTGATCTAAAGAAAGCTCAACAAATAAAAGTTTGTCAAATTCTATGAAAGCACAAAGAATGTTGAAGCTCAAGACAAGATGGATTCAAAGAAAGGATATACATAAAGTCTTCAAGAGTTGATAGTTTTAGAGTCTTAAGGAAATCTTATGTAAGTACTTCAAGTTTAAAGTCAATATGAATGCATTGAAGCTCTTTAGGAATAATCAAAGACCTAGAGACGCATTCTTAAGACCTTGAAAAATAATTTTCAAATTTACAAATTAAAAGGTCCAAAGAACAAAAAGAGTTTTTGAAATAAAAGTCTTAAAAAAAAATTTTAAATGCTCAGGCACCTAATCAAAATACCTCAAGCATCTGACCTTTATATGTTTTTTAAGATGGGCAAATAATATGCTGCCAAGCGCATGACTGTGCAATCTGAGGCGCTTGACTATGTGTTCTTAGGCAACTGACATTGCATTGACTTTCAAATTTAAACTGATTTTAATTTGATAGGTCCCTAACCCCTTTTTGACAAGTGATTGACAATCATATAATTTTAAAAAATTCAGTGTGGGAAAGTTTCTCAAATTAGTTTCTTAGGCTCCAAACTTCATCTAAACTTGGGAAATACTCCAAGTAAACTTGGGGAACAAGAAATACACTTTTTAAACTCTATATATAGCCCCCAAGGCAAAAGATTTAACTACTAAGAAATACTTTCAACAATCAAATACTCTCAATTGCTCTCAACTCTCAATGGCTCTCTTATTCACATCTTGCTGACTATCTCCATAAGTATTGCTGAGATTTATTCATCGAAATTGAGCATAAATTCTGAATCTTTCAATCATAGAAAGAACAACCCGGTGATAAATTTACTTTGAGCTTCAATTTCATTGCATATTGATATTTATTTTGAAATATATTAGTGATTTAAATTGTATTAATCAACTCTATCTAAGAGCATCTTTTGTACACAAGTTCTTGTTCTTGTTCTAGTAGTTTTTTATGGTTCAAGGTTGATTGGATCCTTGGACCAAGCCTGGGGTATTTCTTGGAGAGGGGGCTCCACCTTTAAGGAGGGTTTGTAAAAGGTTTGTTTCGCTCGGAAAGGAATGATATAGTGTAATCCTTAGGTGGTATTGGCCTAAGGCGAGGACGTAGGCTGGGTATAAGTCGAACCTCGTAAAATCCCTATCTCACACTCTACCCTTTCTCTCTCTCTCTGTTTTTTTTTTTTTTTTTTGCATATATAAATTGTGTGATGTGTATTTAAAGTGTAGGAAGCTAAAACCGAAATTAAGAAGACTTTTAACTTAGTAAAGTACATTGATTAATCCTTGGTGGAAACCTTAAAGGGAGTACGTTGATTAATTTTTTGTGAAAATTTTAGTTGAAAAAAATCAAACAAATTTCATTAACACAGGGATATAACCAAACTCTTATTTGAGTATTTGAAATCAACAAAGTGCTAAAGTTTGTTAATTGTGATTGGTTGGATTATTTGGTTATTGTTTGTTTGTGTTGAGATTATTGTGGATTGGTTAAATATCTAAGCATCATTGTGTGTTTGCTAAATTAACAAAAGGTTGTGAATTCATAAAATATTTATAATTAAAATTTTAATAACCCAATTCATCGCCCCTCTTAGGACTACACCTTAACTTTTAGGAAGATTACTTAGATAAGAAAGCCAAAATAGTATGAGTAGGAACTGGGAGAAGACCTTTACCCACATGTGACTTGAGACGCACTTCCTCTACCATTAGTTCACTAACAACTACATCAGCAGAGGGAAGAGGGCTCCAATGAAGTACACAACTATGAAGTGCCTCAAATTCATTTCCAACTGATATCTTTAGCAAAATTGGATTGCGTGTAAAATTTTGCTAAATAATCACAAACTTGCTTAGCTATAGAAAATTTAGCTAGTTGCATACCAATGGACTAATTAATAGTATTATTAATCCAAGAAAAAATTTTGGAATTATTCACCTCCCAAACGACTAAAAATTCTACATAATTCTCTTTCTTGCTATCAGATGACATAGACACATTACCAGAAACATATCCGCACAAGTTTTTTTTTTCAATCAAAAAATTCCTCATAAAATATGCCCATTATGAATAATTATTTCCATTTAATTTAGCACTAATGGCTTTGAGAGAATCATCTCTTTCACTAGCCATTTTCAAATGCAAAGAAATTAATTGTAGAAATCCGATCAACAAATGAAGCCAAGATGTTGCAAAATAAAAATTATCTACCTATGTCAATAAGAATAAAAGAAAACCCTTGGTTTGGAGCCTCCATGAAAGCCACTACTTTGCTGCAAATAATCTCCAACAGATGATGCCCAGTGCAAGAAGAGTGTGGCAACAAATATGATGGTGATATGCTGGAGTTGCAAAGAGAGGAACATGTTCGTGTGGCTGGGTTGCGAAGGGTTGGCCTACAAATTTGAGAAAGAAGGGCCTTCATACCTAGGGTGTCTTGCTAATCCTAGTTTGACCTCTCTCGTTCAAATTAGAGGCAACTCAAATGCAGCAACTTAACAGTGGATCAACAACGATGACGACGACCAACTCAACAGCAGTGGCCCAACGACCAACTCGCGACGGTGGCAGAAACTCAATGATGCCCGTAGGGTTTAGCCTGCTCTGATACCATGATAACATTCATGATTCAATGCGAAGAAGAGAGAGAGAGAGAGAGAGAGAGAGAGAGAGAGAGAGAGATTCAATTGCAAAGAGAGAGGTAGAGTTGCTGAACAACAGGCAAGCCAAAATTACATCATTGAATACAATTATACCTAATTAATAAGACTAACTAGTAGGCTTGCCAAGGCTTGGGTCCTTAACTACCAAAAATAATATTTATAACCTAACTAATCCCAAGTTCAGTAAAATGAGGAGTGAATCGGGTGTCCATCTCAAGGACTCTAGCGCAGCATTGCACCAATTCTAATATAATTAACCACGCTTTGAAAAAAAAAAGGAAAAAGATGAGATTTTGGTTTGTTTCCTAAACTACAAAAGCAATGAAATTAAATTGAAATGCATTTACTTCTAGAAAGCAAGTCTTTGGTTATGAATCCAGCTTAGGCTATCATTTGCGATAACTATGTCCGGTCAATTATCCATACGAGGGTCAACAGTCAAGCAATTTGCTCAAGTGGCATAGGATAGCAAGGGTGCACCAATCGTCCAGATCATGATCAAGAACCGATGTATACCCTGTCCAGCCAACACAAATTCCATTTTAGAAACCATACCCTATTATGCACAATTGATTGAATCCCTAGCTATGCATTTCTATCCCTTAGGGTTTCATCACAACCGGCGAACTAAATCTACAAGAAATTAAAGGCATGGTATTGAAATTGCAAATTTTAAGTCAAAGCAATGTAAATGACAAGTAATTGAAAATGACATCAATTGAAGCTCGAAGGCTTCTCACTAGTTGTTCAGGAATACAATTGAGAATCAATCTACTCTACAAATCCAATCGAAGCTCTAGGGTTGTCACGGGCCCTCAAAGAACCAACTCAGAACCAAGCTAATCTACGTGGAAGCACTAGGAACCTAAAGGTTGTCACATGCCTTCGAAGAATCTAAATACAAACCAGACATGAAATTGAAAGAAAGCAGTAAACCTAATATAAATGGCACCCAACAGCATTCAAGGTCTATCACTAACAAAAAAGGGAGCCAAAGGGGAACCCTAATCAATATGTTTGATGTTTATTTTTATACCCAAAAGGGTTTACAACTAATTGATCAAGTTAAGAAAGTTTCAGCAGAAATCTCACAAAGTAGATTGTTGGGCTCAATAAATGGCGACCTGGTCGCACCCTGGTCTTCCCCCGGTCACGCTCTAATCGAGACTCTGGAGAAAAGTCTTCAATCAGGCTTGTGTTCATTTGACCTAATCGCACCATCAATGTTTCCTAATCGCACCCTTGGTCGAGAGCCTCAGTAATTCAGCTTCAGCCAACACTTTGGAGTCTAATGATTGTGACTTGGTTGCCCCTTGTCATTGCTGGTCGCACCACCTGGTCGAACATGGTCTTGTTTGCTTTTGATGGACAAATGCCTTGGAGACTTGGTTGAGCACTTGGTTGGGCCTTGTGCTTCCCAATTGCTTCATTTTCTTCTTGCATTGATTAACTCCTTAATTTAAGCTCCAATTTCCTAAAGCATAAACAAAACATGCATAATTCCAAACTATGATAAAAATGGATAAATACAAGAGAAATGAGAACAAAATATAGGTAAATGAGGGCCTAAAATAGTACATTTTAGGGACACATCACAACCCCCAACTCACACTTTTCTAGTCCTCAAGCAAAGAAAAAACTAAAAAACCTATTAAAGATAAACAACTTCCTATCTACCTTCTCTTTCGTGGGAAACACGATTGCATTTACCATATGTAATAAGGCTTTAAACCTGTAGGTGACTCTAGTGGACGAGTTATAGTCTTATGAGGGTTTCCAGAGCGATACCCACAAACACCAATTGCAGTGAACATTAATTAGGATCAACAAGTAACACAATCATGCCATTTCACATACAAGTATATAACATTATTACAATCATGCTCCTCCATAAATAACTCCATTGTAAAGACAACTCCGAAGCAGATCATTCATACATGTCTCAATAGTGTATAGCCATTAAGAAAATCATAACCCAAAGAGAACAACCAGTAATTCTAATTCAGAGTTAATATCATCATATAAATCCGAGTACAAACGAGCATAATCACAAGACATGTGTAAATTTAATGATTCATCTCACTCAGGTCATCCTCAGACACCTACAGAATGGTTATCTTGACTCAAGCTCACTGGTATTGTAGCGCCCCGAACCCGGTGGGGCCCGGAGTGCTATTATTCCATACATATATATATATATATATCTGATACCATATTTGTTGTGTTAGCGACCAGAACCCAAAACGGGGGTCCTGGGTGCCCCTGTCTATACACTCAAGATAAAATATGCAGCGGAACACAATTAAACCTCAAACACTTTGCCAGAGTTCTAAAGCATCCCAATTACTCATATGTGTCTCCATGTCATATATTACATTCCAAGATAAACAAACATAATGAACTAGTGTCTCGCTTGCACTTACAATAACTACAAAAATCTAATCCCACCCTCGTAGCATGCTAAGCTTGATTCCCTGTAGGACCTGAAATATGAGATGGATATTGGGGTGAGACACTTCTCAGTAAGATGGATTAGATTATCATCAATGTGTGGCTAACATGAGTTTTAGTGTGAACATAATAAATTATTATATTTAACTATACATGAAATAGCATTTTTAAACCTATACTCACACCTTTATAATTGAAAGTACATATTTTCCTTCATAACGTAGTTTTGGTTCAATATAGCCCATTTTTTTTTGTAAATTACATATATGAATAGAGAACCTTCCTTATTGGGCCATCATATAACATCATGAATAACCCCCATGATCAGGTTGTGCGGTCTGAAGACTAGACCTAGCAATCTAGCTGGCTGAACACTGCTATGTCAACATAACATACTTTAAAGTACGATTTGCCTACCGCAGCCTGGTCCAGACTCCAAGGGCGTTCCACAACTCTTCGCAAGCCAAATCGATTGTTTATGGCCTACACTTCCACTATGGTGTGGCTGCACTAACACTTTCACTAGCTACTATACCGAGCTTCCATAAGATCTAGTCCCTCAGGGTTCATAAACCATATATATAATTTACATAGCAAAAGCAGTAACATGATCTCATTTTCAAAAATACGTATAAAACCATCATTTTCATAAATCAGTATAAAACATTATATTATAACTCGGTATAAAACCGGCATGTCATAACTTGGTATAATACCGTCATATCATAACTTGATATAAAACTAGCATATCATAACTTTGTATAAAAACTATCATATAACTCGGTATAAAAATCGCCATATCATAATTCGGTATAAAAATAGTCATTTCATAATTCTGTATAGAAACTGGTCATATCATAAAAACCATCAGGTTTAATTATGCAATAATAATAAACATTCTTATGTCACACATTTTGAGTGATATATCATAATATAATAAACTGCCCGAGGAAAACTGTTTTCCCATGTTCTTATATGAAAACTCTTGGTTGTTTGAAACCATGACGGTTTTCTTGAGCTCCCTAAAACCATAGACGGTTTGGTCCTGTGCCAAACTTTTTTCCCTCTTTTCCTTTCCCTTTTCTTTTCTTTTCTTTTCTTTTATTTATGTCCTTTTTCTTGGTTCGGGTTCCTACCTATATACTCTCAAAAACACTCAAGAAGATGGGGTCACTCTCGTATGTGAGGGAAAAACACGCATGGTCCACCATCTCACATACTTTGAAAAACCAACGATGAAAATGGAGTGAACTAGTCTCATAGGAATGGAATCTAGCCTAGCATTGAGGTGTCGGGTCCTTCACCCTAGCGCCTTCTCACCTACTCTCCACATCCTACCAAGGTCACCCTGGATTAATAATTAACATGCATGAATCCATCATATGCACCAAAGCACCCAAAGACACTTGATAATTGCAATATAGTGGTGTTTCTAGCTTGGCCATTCTACTTTTCATTCTTTATTTTGCTTTTTAAAGCAGATATCTATATTCTTCATCATTTTCTCTTATTCTTTATTTTTCTGCTCATCAATTGATTTCTTTTCTTTGAATTTTTCTCTTTTCCATGGCCAGCGGGAACAACCAATAGAACTTAAATCATCTTCGTGCTACCAAAAAAAAACTAATACTCGGGAAGAAAATTTGTGAATTATGTTCATCTCTAGGGTTGGCTTAATACTCACGTCTTGTGTAGGTTACAATACCTAGGTTTATATCTCTCCACTAGACATCACCTCTAGGCTATAAAATGCAAATAAAGAGACTAGCATACAAAGAATATCTGGAGAAGAAAAGTTGAGTTTCGTGAACTCAAAGTATACGTCAATGACTCTACAAAAAACGAAAGGCTCAACATGACCTCACAAGGTGTCATAGTCGCCACGGTTGTTCTCTCAACGCTCACAAGGGAACCAAAGTGAAACAAATCAAGTGAAGGTGTGTCCTAACATTGTAAAATGTCATGTGAATACCAGAACTTATACAACAACATTAAAACGAATGAACTCCTAGTCAACCCTCATTGAGTGGCAAAACAGGTAAATTGATTATACCTCATGAAACTATGCACATTCAACTCACTTCATTTTAGTGAGCATAATAAAGTCATTTAAAAAATACAACATGAGATTGTAACATAAAGACTATATAAAAGTATGTAAAGGGCATAAAATATGTTAGCATGGCATATGAAATACAAGGTTCACTGAAAATTTAAAAATCATGTCATTTTTGTGCTAAAAATGTGTCGTATAGTGCTTTCCTAACCCCACTACCCCCTACTTAAGACTTCAGTGTCCTTACTAAACAAAGGATAGAAAACACCTGGAAAGTAGGGTAGAGGAAGCACTATACAATGACAAATAGTCAAGCAAGTGTACCTACACAAGCATGCATCCAGTATAACATCGAAGTACTAGAAAGAAAAACATTAGTACACCAAGAAAAAATGACAAAAAGAAAGTCACCATTCATTCTATAATGAGTCGGGTAGTACATAAAGATATGAAACACAGGTGAAGAACAACAATACAACCAAAATGATATGAAAAGTGACGTAACACAAATCGGAGAGACACATCACAACCAAAAATACAAAATAATGAAAATTCAACAAAATAGAAAATAGAAAATCTAGACTGCACTCAAAAGTCATCATCAATAGAGCCATTAGAGCCATCATCGGAGTCATCAGCCCGCAAACCACCAAAGCATCTGACGGGGTGCCAGTATCGGCATGACCTGCATAACGCCCACTATCAGCATTAGAAGGTTCTTAGGAGCTCTGTGTGGTGGTGGCACTGGAGGATGGGCTGGCTCATTAGGGTCAGGGTAAAAAATGGGGGACCTCAAACTCAGACCCTGGGATACCCTCGAATGGTGCCCACCTATTCACTTCAGTCAAGAAGTGGCCACCAAGTTCAAGATCTGACTCCATGTCTTCTCAGTGGTGACCTCCCCAATAGGTATGCGCACTTTCAGATTGCCCAGGTTGATCTTCTTTTGCATTAAGATCAACATGATAAACTGGGTGTATGGAATTAGGGGCCTCTTGGGCTCCCTAGCAAGCTGACCATGCTCCGGCCTCAGTATAGGCCTCTTCAACCTAGGATGCTTCACGTTCTTCTCGTAGAATGTGAGCATATTGTCTATGATGAGTTGTGGGATATTTACCTCCATATCCTGATGCACAACATATAGGACCTGTAAATAAATGTCGCGCCGCTCTGAGTGGTGTCCAAACGCGCAGATATTGCGTTGTAAAATGAGATCCAAAAGGAGTAGGTAGTTTAGTAATTTGTTTCATGTTGTGCATGTCCATCTCTACAGGTTGCCACCATCATAGTAGAGTCCATGAAACATATGACGGATGATATGGTGGACATCGATTGAGTTGATTAGCTACTAGGGGATATCATCACCCTCCTCATATGGCCACGCCCTCTCAATCAACCCGAACATCAACTCGAAGGCAATCCCTTGAACCATAGTGAGCCAGATGGCCGTGGTAGGATTGTGCGCCATGTTCTCATAGAACTCCCGGACCAATGCGGTATAATAAGTGGTGGTGGGCGGGGCCATATAATGATCCATCTTCCTCTTCTCGAGGATCTCAATGCAACATTTCATCTTAAGTTAGGCTCGAGTATCGTCCAACCGAAATGTATACATTGGCCAGAAGTTGTAGTCCTTGAGGGTCATCCTATGAGCCCTCGTCCCTCTGGCAGTTTGTGCTTGCTCTCTTTGGGCCGCCCGACCCCTTGTTGTTGGCTAAGCAAGTGGAATGTGATCAGACCTAGACAAAGACTCGTCCCTTGGCTGATCCTAGACCCTCTCCCGTTTGGTGGTGGCTCACGATGATAGGGGCTACTTTGAAGTAGCCCGGGACTCCGAACGACAAGGCATGCTCTTTGAATAACAAATGTAGATGCAAATGACACAACTAGATAGGAAGATGAATGTGCAATACCTTTTGAATGAACTTGATGTGTAGATGGAGAACTGCACGTGAAGAATGGGGGAAGGAAGGACACGAAGGGTCGCTAAAGATGAACGAGGTGTAGGAGTTAATTGCTGGAGATCTGGAAGGGTTGGGAAGGCTTGGGCAACCAAGTAGGAAGTGGGTGCAATGAGGGGGTGCAAAGAGAGAATAAGTTGGGAAAGTTAGGCTTCACGGGAAGATAGGGGATTTAAAACAATTTTTCAGTTTCGACCAGGTCGCACCAGCATTGTGCTGGTCGTGCCCTGGTCGCACCCCCAAATTTAGATGAAAAATAGGTCTATGACTAGGTTGCTCCAGGGTGGGGTGCTGGTTGTGCCCTAGTTGAGATCGTCAGGAACACATAAGGTCAACAATTTTAGTGTTTCAACCAAGTCATGCCAAAGGCAGTGCTGGTCACGCCTTGGTTGAGCTCCTTTGGAATTTGGAAGGTTAAAAGACATTCAAAGATTTGATAAGGTCACAGTGGGGCAGTGCTAGTCGCACCCTGGTCAAGCTCCTCTGGAATTTGGGAGTTCAATTAGACATTTAGGGCTTCGACCAGGTTGCACCGGTGGCAGTGTTGGTCAAGCCCCGGTCGCACCTCAAACTAAGACCCTAACTTATAACCTATTCTAAGTACCCTAGACTCTACCTACTTTACAGTGTACAACCTACAAACTTAGAGAAGAAATAAAAATAAGAAATACAATTGGGTTGCCTCCTAGAAGCGTTAAGCTTACCATCTTCAACCATATGCAATGAATGCTAATTTCAAACTCACTCGAGTTTGAATTCTTATATTTCTTCCACTTGGCCCTCACCAATCCACTTCTCACATGCCTAAGGTGTGCCCTCTAGATTATATACCAAGTCATAAATGGAAAATATATGCTCATACAGGTCCTCTAGACCTGATATAGAGGGGCCATCAAGTTGTAGCATATCCTTAAGGGGATCCGTCCAAAGAATCAAGGGGGCCATTACCTCAACACACTCGTCAATCATATCAATGTCCACAAATTGGATGTCCTTGGATGGGTGTTGTGAAGCGTGAAACACATTTAGTTGGAGCTGCATGTTGCCAAAGGATGCATCCATGATCCTAGTCCTACACTGAATGCACACATTAGTCGTAGCTATAAAAGGACAGGGATCAAATATTTGGTTGGGTTGGTAGGTTCCATATCCAAGCTAACAAAGTCAACAGGGTAATAGAACTCTTTGACCTTCACTAAGACATCCTTGACAACACCTCGGGGCCTTTTCACTAATTGGTTAAAGAAGCACAATGTGACTGGGGTGGGCTTAAAATCTATTAAGATGAATTTCTTATAGACCGAATAAGGAAGGAGGTTCACACTTGCCCTCAAATCTAACAAGGCCCTATCGATAGTGTACTCACCGATTACACATAAAATAGTGGCAGAACTGGGGTCCTTAGGTTTTGGAGGAATGTGCCCTAGAAAAATGGAGCTCATATGCTCAATCAGCCTGACTCTTTTGTTCATGTGCACCTTAGATTTGCGATTTTGGATGCACAAGTCCTTAACGAAATTGGCATATGCAGGCACTTGTTTGATAGCATCTAAGAAAGGAATATTGACCTTGACTTGCCTGAATATGTCTATAATAGACTCAGTATTAGTTTCCTTCTTAGAATTTAAGGGTGCATGAAAGGCTGTAGGGTATGGCACTGCAAGGACATAATGGGGAAATGCTTCATCATTAGAGGAGGTGGGTGTCTCGATATCAGTTATCGGATAAGAGGAAGGAGGGTTACATGCTTCAACACTAGGCTCTACCTTCATCCTCTCCTTACCATTTCTTTAGTCTAACTTCTCCTTGAACCTATTATCTACCTCTCTACCACCCCTAAGAATGGTCATGGCCTGAGCTTGATCATGATATGTCAAATGACTAGCATCCATCTCATATTCTACCTTTTATTGGCCTTTAGGGTTCATAAAAGGCTGACGCAGCAGCTTACCCTCTTCTCTCATACTCAATGATGTAGCTAGTTGGCACATGGTGGCTTCTAGCTTGGAAATAGACTAAGAGTGGGAGTGGAGTAATTGTTGATCAACTTGATGATCAGCCTCGATACCTTTGAAGGTTTTCAACACTGTCTCCTAAAAAGAGTTGTCATAATGAGGTCGAGGAGGAGATGGTTGTTGATAAGCTGATTGACGAGGAGCAGACATGGGAAGAATTTAAGGATTTTGAAACGGGCGAGGAGGCAGAGCAGTGGGTGCTTGCTAAGGTCTTTGGGTTGGAAAACCCAGAGCTTGTGGCCTCTAGGAGAAGTTAAAGTGTTTACTCCACCAAAGATTTTACTTATTGGAGTATGGATCATTGGACGACATGTCGTACCAATTATGGGTGGCTTTAACTTTCTCCTGCACAAACTCAGGTGTGAAAGGTACATCGGAGTAGGTATAATAAGTGTGAGAGGAGTCAGAGCAAATGACACACACATCTGCAGATGCCACCGATGGAGGTGATTGTCTTGAGGACAAGACTTGATCTAATTTCTTAACAATAGTGTGCAGGGTTGGTGCAAGGTCATAGCGGGTGGCTAATTCATAGACTCCCTTAGAATGGGGGGAGGAGGATTGGGAAGGTCTACGAGCAGCAATAGTATGCTGTTGAGAATTCTCAGTGAGTGTCTTAAAGAGAGTCCAAGCCTCATTCTCGTGCTTCGTGAGGAAAGTACCTCCACAAGATGTATTAACCATGAATCCTTCTTGTTTAGCTAACCCCTCATAAAAGGTTTGAACTAACTGCCACCTAGAGACTTTATGGTGAGGGCATTTACACAAAAGGTCCCTAAAGCATTCCCAAGTCTTAAAAATTTATTCCCTATCTATTTGTGAGGAACTGGCGATTGCCTTCCTTAATTGGTTAGTCTTCCTAATGAGGAAGTACTTTTTTAGGAACTCGTGTTGCATAGTGGCCCAGTTGGTCAGCGAGTTCAGTTCTAAGAAATTTAGCCAATATTTGGCTTTGTCCTTCAGAGAGAACATAAATAGCCTCAATCGGAGGGCGTCATCACCAAAGTCGGGTATGCGAATGGTGAAATAGATTTTGAGAAACTCATCAAGATGCTTGTATAGATTTTCAATTGAATTCCCAAAGAAATTGGGAAGCATCAAGATCGTGGAGGTATTGATTTCAAACTGCGTTGCCTCGACATCCAGGAATCGAATGCAAAAGGTGAGGTGTATGCATTAGCTGTAAAGTAGTCTCTGAAAAAGCCGAAGAGGTTGCTCTTCCGTCGCAGGTCTACGAGGAGCATGAGGTTTCGGGTTATGAAAGGGAGGAACCGGTTGACGTTCAGTCATGACTTTGGGTTTGGAAGACTTAGCTAACTCTAGACTAGAAGTAGATTTCCTAATTGACCTATGGGATCTCTCAATCTCAAGGTCTATAGGCACTAACTTGAGATCCAAAGAGCGCAAACCCATCATATACAAATTCGACAAACAATCAAGACTTCAAGTTTAAAAAAAAAAATTAAAAACAAAAGAAAATAAAGAAAAAAAAAAAACACGTAGTACACTACACTAGAAGTTGAGTTACTATTGTAACTGAGTCCCCAACAACGACGCCAAAATTTGGTAGGCTCGTCAAGGTTTGGGTCCTTAACTACCAAAAATAATATTTTATAACCTAACTAATCCCAAGTTTAGTAGAACGAGGAGTGAGTCGAGTGTCAATCTCAGGGACTTTAGTGCAGCAGTGTACCAATTCTAATATAATTAACCACGCTTTGAAAAAAAGGAAAAAGATGGGATTTTGGTTTGTTTCCAAAACTACGAAAGCAATGAAATTGAATTGAAATGCATTTACTTCTAGAAAGCGAGTCTCTTGTTATGAATTCAGTTTAGGCTATTGTTTGCGATAACTATGTTTGGTCAATTATCCGTACTAGGGTCAACGGTCAAGCAATCCATTTGAGTGGCATAGGGTAGCAAGGGTGCACCAATCGTCTGGAGCACGATCGGGAACCGAAGTATACCCTATCCATCGAACACGAATTCCTCATTAGAAATTGTACCCTACACAATTGACTGAATCCCTAGCTATGCTTTCCTATCCCTTAGGGTTTCATCACAACTAGAGAACTAAATGTGCAAGAAATTAAAGGTATGGTATTAAAATTGCAGAATTTAAATCAAAGCAATCTAAATGACAAGTAATTGAAAATGACATCAATTGAAGCTCGAAGGACTATCACTAGCTGTTCGGCAATACAATTGAGGACCAATATACTCTACGGATCCAATCGAAGCTTTATGGTTGTCACAGGCCCTCAAAGAACCAACTCAAAACCAATCTAATCTACGCGGCAGCACTCGGAACTTGAAGGTTGTCACAAGCTTTCAAAGAATCCAAATACAAAACAGACATGAAATTGAAAGAAAGCAGTAAACCTAATCTAAATGGCACCCAAAGACATTCAAGGTCTGTCACTAACCAAAAAGGGGCCAAAGTGGAACCCTAATCAACATGTTCGGAGTTTATTTTTATACCCAAAAGGGTTTACAACCGATTGACTTCAAATGAGGAAAGTTTCGGTAGAAATCTCGCAAAGCATATTGTTGGGCTCAATAACTAGTGATCTGGTCGCACCCTGGTCGAGACTCTCGGGAAAAGTTTTCAGTTAGGCTTGTGTTCATTCAACCTGATCATGCCATCAAGGTTTCCTAGTCGCGCCCTTGGTCGAGAGCCTTAGTAATTCAATTTCAGGCAACACTTTGGAGTCTGATGATTGTGACCTGGTCGCCCCTTGTGATTGCTAGTTACACCACTTGGTTGAACAAGGTCTTATTTGATTTTGATGGAAAAATGCCTTGGAGACTCGGATGAGCACTTGGTTGGGTCTTGTGCTTCCCAATTGCTTCCTTGGCTTCTTGCATTGATTAAGTCCCCAGTTTAGGCTCCAATTTCCTTAAACATGAACAACACACGCATAACTCTGAACTATGATAAGAATGGGTAAATCCAAGAGAAATGAGACCAAAATATAGGTAGATAGGGGCCTAAAATAATATATTTTAGGGACACATCACTAACCCTGTAATGATACAAAGGCTAAAGTGCCCCTACTTAAATATATAGGATATTATATAGTATCTAACAGTTCCCACTAGTTTGGTGAATTAGATTATTATATTTGAATTTTAAAAATTATCATGTGCTATTTACTAAATTCTTAGGACATGAATTTAATTTGAGACATACTCATAGGGCGTTTTGGGGTGAAAATATATATTTACTCTTCATACTAAGGTTGAGCAAGAAAAATTGAAAAATCGATCCAAACTGCAAAACTGTATCGAAGAATTGGTTAACCATTTTCTCGATTTGGTTTCCGCTCAAAATTTTTATTTTTTCGGTTATCGGTTTAATTTTGGTTTGGTCCATTCAATAACCACAATTAACCGAACCAAACCGATATATGATAAATATATATATATATATATATATATGTGAAAAATACATATTATATATATATATAAAATATTATATAAAATTTTAATAATTTAAATTTTAAAAAATTGTATTGATCTAATACTCATGCCTAAATTTTTATTTTGAATATTTTAAATGTATATGTTGATTATTATGAAAGATAAAATATTATTTGTAGTGACTATAGAATTTAAAATTATACTTAAAGGTTCGGTTTGGTTAACTAATGGATATTAGTCTAAAAATCGGTAAACCGAATTTATTTTAACTGTTTTAAACGGTTTGGTTTTAGTTTACATTTTCTAACGAACCAAAACTTCAGTTTGGTTAATGATTCGGGGGTAATGGTTGTATTAACGAACCATGCTACTTCATTCATTACTCCATACACATGCTATTTTTTTGTTTTTTTTGTTTTAAGTATCTATAAGGATTTTTATATTAAACTAAATACTATTACTCGACACCATCAGTATTCCTGATAATCTTATAACAGGATCAAAACAAAAATATCTTCAGAAATAAAATTTATAAGAGTGTCACTCAACCAGAGTCATTTGAATTTATTTATTTATTTTATACGTCTTGTACTGACAAATTTGACCCACTGTATATATATATATATCATGGCACGAGCCAAATAGGAAATTACAAATTCAAACTTTTGGGTCAAATTTGTCAGTAGAAGAAGTGTAAAATAAATAAATAAATTCAAATGACTTGGGGCTAGTTGAAAGCAGCTTCGTAAAAATCAATGGCAGGTTATATCACAATCTCAACAGCCATTTTGGTAATTGGGCACCACACACACACACACACACACACACACCCACCCACCCACACACACACACACTTTTGAGGGTGCAGAAATCAATCTCCAGCTTCAGGGGAAGAAATGTCCAAGGGAAGAATCGTCAAAAGGATGGATCCATCTAATCTGTTGGCAATGCAGAATTGACTCGTTAAATAAAGAGAGTCAAGTCTCACTTAGACCTGTCTCTCTGAAATTCTATCATCATCTATGACCAAAAAATGCTGTTTAATCAAGCTCGCCCCACCCTTCTTTATATTTGGGCAGGACCATCCCTAATTAAGCCATTCACGGACCCCAAAAATAGCATTCAATTAAGAGCCGTGCGGCACTTATGGAGAGCTATCCCCCGGCGAGTCAGTCAATAATCACGTGTTCAAACTTACAAACACGAGTACGAGATAAGTCTCAAGATCCATGAAAAATCAGGAACAACAGAATATTGCACAAATAAGACATTCATGTACAATAAATATTAAGAAAGCAATAACACTATTACGTGATCCAGGATCTTCTCAAACCCAAAAACTAGTTCAAGGAGTAAGACTTTCCTTCACACTTAATAACTGACCATTAGTCCCTTTCACAACCGATATGGGATAACCCCAACAATCTGTCCCTCACACATCGGGGCCCCTCCCGATAAGGCAACCATCGGGGTCTCCCCTGGCACGGTACACTAGGAAGAATGTTGATGAATCAGGCTTTAGGGCTTTAGTTCAAGGGGTGAGACTTTCCCTCACACTTAATAAATGACCACCAGCCCCTTTCACAACCGATGTGAAATAACCCCAACAAACACATACCAATCTAAGGCAGCAAAACACCATAATAAATGATACTTATTTTATTCACATCCAGGAGGATAACCAAATAAACATAACACAAACAAATAAAAATTCATTATAATAAATCCCTAGAGAATACAATTAGAGCAGTCTCTCTCTCCCTCATTTGCCCCATTACATTGTCACTCCCTTGCACCAGATCTCTCCAGCTCACGCAGGATAGGCCTCCATCTCTTCAATGGGAAGAGCAGTTGCAGTTGTGCATCATAATTGCGATTGACTTCTGTATGTGCAACTGCACCTTCAAGTGGCAGCCGCAGTCTGCTCCATCTCAGCATTAAAAGTTTGACCAAAACGATAGCAGGCCTTCCTTGTTTAAAGTGCAATCACTAAGAATGAATTCCGACAAACCTTAGGAAGTGATGACGTGCAATTTGGGCTCATAAATGAAATGAATGAATGATTCCTTCTAGAATTGATGTGGATATTCCTCCCCGAAGAAGAAGAAGAAGAAGAAGAAGCCTTGATGGGTGATGGTGGCCTGCAGGGAGGGCGTAAGTCAAAGGCGGGGGAAGGCAACCATAGGTGGGCTCTTTCAGAATTCAGACTCTACAACTAATGGAAAAGGATGGGTTAGATTCATCGATTGGTACAATACTAACACAGCATTCTTAATTATATATTTGGAAAATTTCAAATTCACACGTCTGCTTTGGGTTCTTTTATTAAGTGGCAGTGGGTGAAATGGACCCTATCAAAGCTTTTTAAAATTTTTTGTCAAAACTGAGGAACTATTTCTGCCCAATAGATGGATCAACTTTAACCTGCTGGTCACTGAAACTCAATGACAAATCCATCTCTATTTAATTGGTGCAGAGGGAAATAAAAAGGTTTGACCAGCAAAGTTGAAACCTCATCCAGCCATACACTTCAAAACAATTAATATATAAAATTTATTTTTTTGAGTTGAAGACTGAAAAATTTAGAGGTTCACTTGAAGACTTGCCCAAAAGATAAATCATTACTAGCATTGATTTCAAGCAGTTGGTACACACACACACACACACACAGGGGGAAAAATAAGAGAAAATCATGTTAGGAATGAATGATGGGCAACCTTTTCGCTGGATACACAACCCCTTTTCCTTTCATTTAGAATTTGAATTCAAACACTTTAGCATGAAAAAATCAAAGAATGACTTGGGAAGAGAGAAGCCACAATGACTTTTACTTAAATTCATATAAATTAAATTTAAAGCATGAAATTTATATTTTCATACACAATTTTAAGATGCGTTTAAGGGCATACGCTAAAGGATTCAAATTTGAATTTGTAAAAAATTTGAACAAAATTTATTATAATTTTATATTATATTTTCTTCAAATTAAATGTCCGAATTTCAAACTTTTAAATATGTGATTAGTGTGTTTTGTAATTTTAACTTCTTCTCCTATTAAAAGGATTTGAATTTCAGTCTACCCTAAAATGTTTTGTAAAGAAAATTCACAAAAGATCAATATGTCAGGAAAATTTATCATGGCTTTTTTGAAACCTTGATGCCACCCACCAACATTTAGTGAAAAATGGACGAGGATGTGTTAGGTCATTGCTTTGATTGTCTTAGGGCTCGAGTATGGTGTTAAAAATGCAGGGTTCCCAGGTGATATGTATGGGAAAAAAGGTTAGTACACAAGACTTAGATTAGATTAGCAATACTCATATTAGTAAAAGCATGGAAACATTTGAAACAACAATTATAATAAAAATTAACATAATATACCTTCAAAAAATTGAGGTTACTTTGATTCGCTGGAGCTATTTTTATAATAAAAAAATATATATATATAATGAGAAACTTAGAAATAGAGATTACATTTATTCTTTATATATTCTTTATTATTAATTCCGTCCAAAATGTAATATAAAAGGAAACATTCCCATGGTGATATCTTGAAAATAATTATTCTTTATCATGAATTCATAGAAGGTTTTAGATTGTCACTTGTTTTATGATTTTAACATACTTTTACTACAAATTATCAAATGAATAGGCATTGCACGAATCAAACATAACCTAAGTGGATAGGGAAAAGATCTAGAGAAATTGAAAAACTTTGATATATTGGGAAAGAAAAATATGAAAATACGATAGGAATCATTGTAGATAAGGACCTAAAAAATATTCTTGCACATGTTAAAAGAATAAGAGAGAGAACTATAAAAATCAAGATGGTTTTAGATCAAAAGATAATGAATGCTATTAGTGCTTTTGCTCCTCAAATAAGTTTAACAAAACCTCAAAAGACAATTTTGGAAAGATAGAAAAAATATTATACAAGAAATATTAGGGATTGAGAAAATACTCATAGGAGCTTATTTGAATGCACACAAAAAAGGACAATAAATGTTATGAGAGAATATATTTAAGACATGGATGTGAAGATAAAAATGAGTTTGGTGATATGATCTTGGATTTTACTTTGTCATATGATTGTATTACAATAAATAAATGTTTCAAGAAGAGAGAAGAACACCTTATAACCTTCAAGAGGGATATAACAAAAGTCAAGTATTTTTCCTTAATTAGGAGGATAGAATGTTTATCATGTAATAAGGATTGTAAAGCTATCCCATTTATCATTAAGAATTGTAAAGGTTTATAATTACTTATGATGTGACGAATCAAAACATTACAATTGATATAAAGACTTTTAAGTTCCAACTATTGAGGAATATCTACTAGTCAATTTGTTTAACAATTAGTTTTTAAAATAGTTATGTTTTCTATATTTAAATTTATATGAAAAGTTAAGTTTTGATTTATGAGATTTTGCAATTTTTGAGAATTACATTTTGAGAATATTTATTTCTATATTTTATTTAGATGAATTTAAATTCGTAGTTTTAAGAATAGTTATGTTCTTTGTTTAGTAAATGATTTACATTTACCAAATTATAAATTAAATACAACTTCAATTATTATGTTATGAAATAATTGTTAACTTTTTGAGTCCTATCCTTGTTTTGATTATGACAAATCACAACATCTAATTTGTGTTTAAGTTAATGAACATGTTTATAGTTTCAAAGGACAAATGACGGATACAATATGGAAGCCAAGAAGCACTTATTAAGCACCTATTCTGACGTATTCCATGGAGATTCAAAGAGCAAAAGCTTGAAGACTTTATGTTTTTGGGTTGTAATAGTAAATGGGTTTAATGTGTGCATGCATGATCATTTGGTTTGAAATTGAAGCTCTCTCAAAAGACCTCACCTTAGATTGACCTTTAGGAACTCTAATTTTCATAGAAAACCTTTTCTCTTAAAATGCCTACCTTACACAAAAGGTTTGAAGTTGTTTTGAACTTAATAGAAAGCTTGTTGGCTTGAAAAATAGGGGAATCATCGACTAATGATAGGCATTCGTCGACATGTGTATGTCAGTAGCCTTACTGAGTTTTTGCCCAGGTCACTCGTCGACAAAGGCATGGATTCGTCAACGAGAGGGGCTGACTCGTTGAAGAGTTCTATTGACTAGTCAACGAGAAAATCCTGTAGCTTTAAATGTTTTTCAGCCTAGGTGACTCGTCAACGAAAGAGGGTGACTCATCAACGAATGGAGGTCACTTGTCGACGATTGAAAGGCACTCATCGACGAGTCATATCGGGAACTGAATGCCAACGGTCATAAAACAACTAGTTTGTCAAATAAATAAGCATTTTCTTTCCCCAACGGCTACCTAATGGCTACAAATGGTTTTTCCCTATAAATACAAGCTTAAACAACTTGTAAAATGTTAGAGAATCATATTGGTAGCATACTTCATCATTCTTTGATTTTTGTTCATTTTTTAAACCCATTTTGAAGATCTAAATTCTATTTTCTCCTACTCTTTCAATTTGAATATCTTTTTGGGGAAAATCTTTTGGGTTATTCAAGGAAGCTTGGAGCACATATCAACTCATATATATTTGCTTCAAATGCTTCTTATTCTTAAGGTAATCTTAAAGGCTTGAGCATATATTTACATTTTTATAGATATTGCTTGAGAGCCTTTTTCATTCTTATACTTTTCAAAGATCAAATTTCTCCCATACTCTTTATTTTGAAAATTCTATTTGGAGAAAATCTTTGGATTATTTAAGATAGCTTTGGGCATATATTCACTTATGCATACTTGCCTGAAAAGCTACTTGTTTTATCAAAGGTCATACTTAAAGTAAATCATTTTTCCATACTCTCACTCATTTTACTTGAAAAACATTTTTGAGAGAAAATACCATACTCTACCGAGTTTCAAATATAAAATCATTTGAGAGTGCATATAGTTTTTATATTATACAAATCAACTCCTGAGAAGCATTTCATTGTACAAAAAATCATTTTTATTTGTATCCCTACTGTTCGGGTAGTAAATCGTGTCAGGCATGGGTATCACTTGGAGAGGCAGCTGTGCCTAGAAGTAGCGGACCAAGTGTGGGGTATCACTTGGAGAGGGAGGTTCCGCCCTATTTGAAAGAGTGTTGTAAAGGGGAGCTTTATCCTGTAAGGAGTGTGTAACGGTTTTGCTCCGCCCAGTTAAGGGAGCAGGTTAGTGGAATTCTTGGGGGTTTGCCCAAGGTGAGGACGTAGGCGGGATTTGCCGAACCTCATTAAAAATCTCGTGTCACTCTCTCTCCCTACTCTATTTAAATTTCCGCACGTGTGTATTTATTTATTTATTGTTATAATTATTTGCATACACGCATTTATATTGATTGAGATATTATTTGGTGAATCGGTTAAATAATCAATAAAAGCTTTTAAAATTCCAATTCACCCCACTCTTAAGATTGCACCATTACCCTCGATAATTGTCGATAAAATAATAAAACAATAATAATATTAGGAATGAAGATTATGTACTAGGCACCAATTGCCATGAATTATTCATTTCAATCTACCCATTAGTTGAGTTGGATTTGTACTGTAATTTGCTCAACCGATAATCGACTTAATCAACAACAAATTATTTGATCTAATCTACCTTACTAGATTTACTTAAAATTAAAAGAAAATTTTTATAGGCTGATTATAAGATAAAATATTTAAAAATTAGACAACTAACAAACAATATATAAAAAATATAAAAGTTAGTAAAATGAAAATGTTAAAGTAGATGAATAGTATAAATTTAAAAGATAAATTAAGAAATAAATATAATTTTAATAAGTTAGATATAACATCCATGTAAGATACGATACGATAAGGAAAGCAACTTAGATGGTTTGGATATCTATAATGTAGGTCAAATTGTAGAAAAGTGAGGAAAAGTGAGTTAATTACTGTTAATGATAGTGGAAGGGGTAAAAATAGATTTAAAATAATTTGAAACTAAAAATTGAGATAGTAAGAATTTAACAATGCTTAATTTATTGGAAAAAAATTACTCATAGTTATCTAAATTAGGAGAAAAAAAAAAAAAAATCATATAACCAATCACCTATTGAGATTTAAGGTTGTAATTTGTTATTGTTTCCTACCTCTAGCTGACCACTCCAATCCTTTATTTATGCATATATGCTATATTTAGAGAGAGAGAGAGAGAGAGAGAGAGTGTGTGTGACTGTGTGTGTGTTTCCTTGCAAGCAATATATCATAAGTGGGAAGTAGGCCTAAAATATTTGGCTGACTCCACGGGAGACAAAGGACTTGTGCCATTATTTGTTTTTCTTAGTGGCGTGTAAACCCTATCAAGATTTAGGTTTTGTTTCTTTTTTGTTTTTAATTTTGAATGAAGAGAAAAGCAAAAAATAGGTCATGAATTACTTCCATTGGCAAGACGAATTAAGCTTCAAAAACATTCCAGCTTTCTAATGCTAAGATTCAAGGAGGGGAAAATACCAGCTCTCCAATGTTGGAGAAGTGTTAACCTGTTGCTCTTTTGAATCAAAGATTTTATTTGATGGAAAAAATAAATAAAAATAATAATAAATTTTTTTTTTTCTATCTCAATATCAAATATTAGATAAAATGAAAACTTGATTTAATATAATTTAAAATAAAAATATAACATTAATGTGTGAAATTAATTTTTTTTTTTTTATTAATTTTCTACGAATTTTTTTTCTCATTTTTTTTTTTTCTATAATCAAATACAAGAAACTACTATATATATATTTTTAAAGTTCCAAATACAAGACACTAATGATCAATGTATCATTAACCCACACAAATTATTTTTGCTCTCTAGTTTTTTATTAGTCTTTTTAGTGAGAAGCAACCATAATGAGTCCCAAAACAACATTGATCGATAGGGGGATTCCACAATGATAAGTAAATGTAGAAACGTAATTAGTTCAAGAACTATAGATGATGATATTAAACCCACTCGAGCATAGCTATCCAAGACATCTGATCCCCAAAAATGAGATTCCAATCTAACCCCTCGATCGCATCCTCCCCAATGTAAAGTATGAGAAAAAATCATTAACCTCCAATGCCCAGACAAGGATCCAATTCCCATGACATAATTTGTGAAAGCATTTGGAATTACAATCTCCTTCTTTAACTCATTAAATTTAGTCTTTTAACCCCAACTCATATCTCCACTCTTCTCTCCCCTTCCTGCACCCTTAGAAAACATCACCCAAAATGAAGATAACTGTCAAGAGTTATTTTTTTCTCAACCTTCTTTTTCTCCTCTTGCAAGTTCTAGGACTAACCCCAACTTCACCTTTTTCCGCGTCAACCCTAAACACCTTCCGATCGGGACAAACCGTGTTGCAAAACTTCTATTTTAGTTAGTTTTATTTCATGATTGTTATTTTTCCCTTATAACAATTTTCATGCTGTGTTGAATATAGGAGCAGGTGCATATAAGATGATTTTATAATTGTTTTAGGTTGATTTTTTTACATCAGTCCATAGAGAATTTACATCAGTCCAATATCAGTAGCCATAGATTTTCAAAATACTAAGTAGGAAGGTAGAGCAAGTGGCCATCCATCCACGCAAAGTCACACTCTGTTCAGAGCCACTATCATTGCTAAACGCCACAGAAAGCAATCTGCCACAATGGTCCAAAATCCTCTAGATTGCTGCCCCTAGCAACTAAATCAATGCTGCTGCTAGAGTTAGGAATTGGTTGGAAGAGATGATCGATCTATTAGAGAGGGAGATTGAAAGAGAAAAGAGGAGAGACAGACGAAAAGGAGGCTGAGTGCTGGAGAAGATGAAGACGATAAATTGTCAATGCAAGCCAAATGCTCAAAAGCCAACAGACTTGATCCCATAGAAAAAGCTTGAAGGACAAAATAGTTAATTTGCATTTGCCAACTAATTTTACTGTCACAATTACAAGAAGAGTCGAGCAGAAAGTTCAGAGGGTAGAGAAAGGAGACTTGCTTATATATAATTATCAGCTAAAAATCACACGCAAAATGTGTTTCCAAATTCGTTGGAAGACCAGATATATTCAAAAGAATTGGAAATCAGAGCAGCAATAGAGAAACATGAAATTACAATGCTAAAAATTAGTTCTTTAGAAACCACAAGTAAAACTGGAAAATGTACACGACTTCTATGATGACCAGATTCTGATTCAAAGATTATCACAGCTTGAGAATAGATCAAGCAAAATTGAACATTCAGAAGATACGTAGATATATGAAGAGACCTGTTAAGCAGCTACATTAACTAAAAGCTTAAGCTGTTACGTTGTGCGAGAGAAACAAAAAATGAACAAAACCTACCATGGGAACAAGAACCCTGGAACTCCTAGTAACATGACTCTGATACCATGTTAAGAGTGTTTAGTAAATTGAAAAATCTACTGTGAAAGGTCTCCCTCTCTTTAAAATATAAGTCATATACATCAATAGAATAACCATCACACACTTTTAACAACTCGTGCTACTAACAAATAGTAATAAATACTAGAAAACTGACACTAAATAACCAGAAACTCTCAACAAGATCAAAACAAAGGCAAAGTAAGAATTTGATGTTTAATTATCCCATATTTACAGAGATTCCATGTATCAAAGTGCAAACTCAGGTCATCATGATTTCGGGCACCCCATGCAGCTAATTGGCTGTCACCCTTGCAATCAGCCCACTGATCAGCTTCCAGCACTCACATATTTAAGGAATTTCTTGATTGAATCGTAAGGGTATTACATCCAGATCTGAAGGTCAGAGGTTCAAATCATGGAAAAGAACTCTCCAAGCATGGAGGGAAGACTGCATACATCATGCCCTCCCCAAACATTCCATCCATTCCCCACCTGCACTCCATGTTACACATTATTAAAGCTTGATACACATTGCCATAAGCTTTTAAGTGGTATTCAACATAGTGTCAGAGCAACGGTTGCTAGGAGGTCCTGGTTATAGTATCATTGCTTGTATTTATTTTGTAGTGTTTGAAAATTATTATATACCCTGTAATGGGTGTTATTTACCATTTGTTTCTCCCTCCACATTCTATTGGGCTGCAGATTTTTTTTTTTTTTGGGGGGGGTGGGGGGGGGGAGGGGGAGTGTTAACATTGTTGGGCCACAACCTAAGAGCCTAAGATTTTAGGTAAGATGCTAATAATATGATACACATGCAAGGACTTTCTTGAACACCTGAAGAGAGGAATGAGGGTGAGATAATTCAGTTGAGGACACAACTTCTACAATTGAGAGCTTTCCTCACTATTTGGATGGAATGTGGTAATGTGCGTACTCACTTCTTTTAGGCAAATGGAATAGTCATTCTTACGATTAAAAACTCATCTAAACATTAGAATGGAAATAAAATGCAGAATCAGCATTCCAACCCACTCCCACATTCCAAACATAACATAAGGCTCTGTTCAGTTCCTAAAAGAAAAATAGGCATCAGAAATAATTTTCGACTCCCATTCTTTCCTGACTTTATATTCCCTCAGTCCAACATATAAATGCATCCGATAAGAACCAGTAGCACAGGGTAAGAGTTCAATAATAATAATAATTTAGCAAGTAGGATTATGAAATATGCCGAAAAGGCGCAGCATCCATACAAAATCCTGAATTGAGCTTTGTAAAGCTCTACCAAGCATCCTAATCAGGCCTTATGTGTTTAACTAGTCATTTTACTCCATTTATTCGTAGAGGATCCCTTGATTTACAGATCCAACATATGAAGCATTTTCTGGCTGTGCAACCTTGTTCAATATTATGTCTGTGTGCAGCTTGCTCCATTTCTTTATAGGGACCACAATGCCAAATGTAATGTGTGGATATTTGGATGTGAATGCTACCGTAGATGACCTACAACAAATTTTAATTGTTTTGTCCAACTTTGCAAATGGGCTTTTTCAACTGTACCCCTCAAATTCTAATCCGTATTTGGAGTTAAGTCTTGCCCTACTCGAAGCCATGAATCAGCGCCATGCCCAGCTTCATTGCCCTTCTCATATCTCAGCAGTATCCCAAACAAAATCTTCCCCTGCTTTCAGCAACAAAAGAAAAAGGTTAGTCTAAAATTCATTTACACCCGTAGAATCTGGCATTACTATCAATTTAATCCCTCATATTTTAATCACTGCAAATTGTGCCTTAATGTTTCAAACCATTTTCAATTCAAGGCAACATTAGAATTGATCTGTTAATTAATATGTAGAGGGTGACACATCATTCTAGTTTCTGATAGAAAAATAAGAAATTTTATCAAAGAGGAGGAATTACATAAAGGGGCATAAGAAGTCCTCAGAATATATAAGAATAAAAAAAAAAAAGGAAAAATATCAAAACAGCACTACCCTGCAATCATGCTGTAAGTCTGCAAAAGACAATCCTCTGAATCAACCAGCTTTAAAAGCCCACAACGAGGCCACATACTGAATCCCATCCCAAAGCATAGAAGAAGAAATCTTCTTTCGCCACATCACATTTATTTTGTCATAAATATTTATTTCATTTTACTCTTTCATTTCTTCTATTTGATATTTGTTTTTTATTTTTTTTCTTTTAATGTCATCTTTTTTCTCCTCTCCCAACACCCAAGCTTTTGGAATGCAAGGCAACATTGAAATTTGTGTGTGTGCGCGTGTGAGAGAGAGAGAGAGGTCACCAAAATTTTGCTCGCTGTTGGCCCGTCATTCTCTGCCACCACCTTTACCCCATGATGTGACATTTATCTCTGCCATTCTCAGATTCCATGAGAAGTAGGGGTGGGATTTACTGCATATTGGGGACTGATCATCAATCTTATGTTTATCCTTGACCCCTAAATTTCTACATGTATGGTGACCCAAGATCACCAACGTTCCCCAACAGAGTGACTCTGGTGAGGTCATGCCAGCAGTGATAGCAGTAGCCAGTACAAGACATGGAGGTGGTAAATCAGGGGTTGACAGTGCAATCTGGTTTGAAATGGCCTTATTTTTTAGGCTTCTATTCAACCACAAAGAGGCAGTCTTGCTCATACATTTTGTGTACCAAAAATGGAAAAAAAAAATGAGGAAATCTTTCTGGGCTTAGATCTCATTAAAAGCAGTAGGGAGCGTGAGAAATGGTCATAGCTTGGAAACTGGAAGAGAGACAAATGCCCAGATTTAACCTCGTGATTTCCATGATTTGTGCATTTATTGGGTGATTTTGGTATGAGTTCAACTGCAAAACATTTTCTTTCATATGAAAAAATGCCTCCATCTCACAAATATTTCATTGTTTTTAATTAGTAATGCATAATTACTAAATCTTATGGTAATTTGCATGGCCTTCTCTCAGCAAAAGATGAGGGCATGCATTGTTACTATGGCGGAGATAGGTTTTGGAGAGTTGCAGTGGTATGGGTTTCATATACCAATATTGTAGATGATCAATAGGGGTAGCTCGCAGAGGTGATAGATGAGGGTGGTATAGCAATTTGAAGGGGCATTTATTAGCTAGAATTTGGGTGATCAGAGATGGGAGTACAAATTTGATGGATGGAGGATTAGCTGGAACCAATGGTCTAATAGTCATTGGAGATAGGTGCATAAGGATATCAGAACTTCATCTTACCATGTGTAGGGCTTTTAAGTTTGTCCTTTTTAAAGTTGAAAATAAATCAATAAAATGAAGAAAAAAGCAAATGAAACGACTAGTGAAAAGCTAATGAAAGCAAAGCATGGGGTTGACATTTCAAAAATTGAAACATGAGGAACCAGATTGACAGTAGCCCCAAACAATAAGGGGTACAAAATGAATTTTAGCCAAAAAACTTAAACCTGGTCTTACTAATAATTAAGCCAGATTGAAATCAACCAACAAAGAACCAAAATTCAGTGACACTACATTTGAGAGCTAGGAGTTTAAGCTTTGATTTGGTTTTATGTGGATTTCAACAGAAGTCAATAGAATTTTACATTGCATTTTATCCAAATCCGTTGCTTGAAATCGATGCTTACAAATGCAAGGTAAGAGTAGTTTAGCTGACCTTTGTTCTCCTGTATGATGCTAAAGTAGCCAAGGGCTCACTAGACTTCTGTACTTGTCCAGCTTGACAATCAAAATTGATCATTTGGCAACGGTTGCATCCACCTAATGACTGTAAGAGGCAAAGAGATGATTGATAAGCGATGAAAATTAGATCTCTTGCTATACTTTTAGATAGAAAGAGATTCTGTGCTGATAGAAAATTGGAAATATTATCCACAAGACATTTATTTTTCATTTACGAAATCGTAAAAAACTATTTTAAGAAATATGAATCTACATGGCTGTTATCTTATTCATAAGCTTCAACTGGAAGAAGGAACGAGGGAGAAGAGATCATTTTCAAATGACAATGTTTTTTCTCAAAATTACCTAGAATGTTTTTGTATGTGGAATTGGAATAGGATCAGGGTACATGTGCTCCAAAATACTGTACAATGGGGTGTGCTTATAAGGATATTTAAGGGACGATTGTACAACGAAAATTTTAAATTTAAGAGAGTTGTTTTTAAATTTAAAAGAATTTTTCTTGAAAGATAGATTTAGTATTCTAACAAAAATGTAAAATGTTTCAAAACATTCACACCAATTCACAGCTATTTTGGCATACCATTTTCCATTAGCAATGTTTCTTCTAAATAGGAAAAAAAAAAAAAAAAAAGTCAACATAGCACCACCCAAGCTTTCTCCCTACCTCTTTTCAAGAAAAAGTGAAAGGCATGTCAACTTGTAATTATGTAAATTTTGATTGTTGTGAATTGTAAAGACTATGCAAGCAAACAGTATGTCGGTATGTCCACAAAATTGTGCAAACTAAAGAGGCTCCATGGGTTGTCAATTCAAGAAGCAAGCTAAAACATGTTATTTACTGTATATTTTTCTATTGCAATTTAATGCATAGTGCCATTAACATTTCTAAACATATCTAGAACTCACTGAAAAGTAATTTCTGCCGATTTTAAGTCCTTTCCATTTGTCTTCTGCATACGGTTCTCCTCCTGATATTACAAGGTTGGGACGGAATCTCATTGGATTGACTTGAGTTGATGCCCCATGAGAACCTTTTTCCACCTCTGGAACAAGAAGAAAGGGTGTGCACATTTGTATTAGAAGTTTGTTAGATAATCACTTTAGCCAAAAATTTAAGCTGTTAGGCTGTGATCAGACCTCAAAACTCCACTGCACATGCAGCCATGAGCAGGTGGAGAGAAACAAACCAAAAATCTTAAGCTGTTATGTTGTAGGCCTACAATGTATATCAGGCCTTAAAACTCCCCTACACATGCAGCCAACAGCATGTGGAGAGATAAACAGAACAAAAGCTTAAGCTGTTCGGTTGTGGGCCAACAATGTATATCAGGCCTTAAAACTCCCCTGCACATGCAGCTGACAGCATGTGGAGAGAAAACAAACGAAAAAAAACACCCAAATAGGAAATAGGATAATTCTTAACAAACGAACGAACAATAAATGTGAGCAACGAGACTAAAACCGAGGACCTCCTGGTAACCAGCTCTGTTACTTTGCTAGATTACTGCTTTACCTAAAAGCTTAAGCTGTTAGGTTGTGGGCTAACAATGTGTATCAGGCCTTAAAAAAGTTAATGTTTTCACTAAAAATGAGAAAATGTAGAATCTCAAACACATAAGAAAATAATTGTGAATAAGGATGGTTCCTTGCATTATTTTTAAAATTCCAGTACAAACAAATCCATTTTGTTTCCTGAGGTTTCAAGCTCTAGAGTGCATACATAATAGCTATTACTAAAAGTTTGAATTGAAGTTGAATCTCGAGAAATGTAATGAAGCATGGACATAGGGCATGACGAACAGGTGGGACACGGTACTGATATTTTTCTGATAGCAAAGACTCCGGTTATAAATTAGCTGGAAGTTTTCAGCATTATAGTTGTTCTCTATTCAATAGAATTAGAGCACTTCATGTATAAAATAAAATAATTCTAGTTGGAGTATTACAATATTATGTGTAGAAGGCACAAAAGAAGAGTTACCAAAGTGAGAGCTGGGCTGACCCCACGCGCCTGCGTGTTAAGGTTATTACAGGAATGTTTCTGGCGTAAATTCCTCCTGCAGTGTTCAAATCCCTCTATAAACATATTATTGAAATTTTCGGTGTTTTTTCTGGTCCAATGATCTCACCTTTTTTAATAAGTAAAAAAAATATAATATTATTTTTTTATTAATAATAATCTTATTTTTAATTTATATTTATAACATATGATTATCATATTAATTGTGAGAAATATTATAATGAAATTCGTTTTTTTTTTAATTTTTAATATTAATTTAAATTAATAGATGGTTTTTATTCTTCATTCCATAATTGAATTATGTTTCATTAATAATTAATATATTATAATACATAATAAAATAATATTTGATTATCTTCTAATGTATTTTTTAAATTATAAAATAGTCATTAAATTTTCTTATATTTACAAAATTGACCCCGCCTATGAACAGTGTCACTTATAAGTTGCCACAAAGCTATCTTAGTTTGCTTCTCAAAATTTACTTAAATAGTTCTCAAAAAAGTGATTCTGGAAAAACACTTATTGCAAGTGTTCGTTGCAATGCAAGCCAACGCCATTTTTTGTTTTTTTTCCGTAAAAGTGCTTATTTTAAGTGATAAGTATTACAAGCACTTTGTTTTTAAGTGCTCCCAAACGGGGGCTTACTATTCCTATTCCCTTAGTAGCTGTGGTGGATCCATCAGCAAGGGTAACTCGAGGTAGATTTGTAGAATACTGGGGAGTAGGAAAGAAGTTGATGGCACGTGCCATATGGGCAGTAGCAGCAAAGTCGATAACCCAGGGATTAGTGGGAGACAAATCGGATGACATACATACGGTATGGTTACTTTTCTGAGCAAAAAATGCAATATGATAAGATGCTTGTTGGGATGCCTGATACTGCAGGAATTTAAAATACTCGTCCTTGGAAAAAACTACAGTATGCTGTTCACTCAAACAAGTAATTGACAAGGGAGACACTTTTGAGATTTGGGAACTCCATTCCAACACAAATACAACCTCGATAGAGCAGCAAATCAAAAACACACAGCAGGCACTATGTTTTTCATATTCACCAACTCAATCCCAACATAAACAACCTTTGACAACTGATTCAAACCACAAGGCCACAACATACCATTCAAAAGCGCAGAAAATACGACTTTCAGGCTTAATAAACTTGATAAACATTGACAAACAGCTTCAAGAAGCATTAAACAACCATTTCTCGGATCTTGTAAAAGAGCAACTTAAAAAGGTAATATCGTTGAACAAAAAACATCACCAAAAACTTCAATAATATTTTTAGAGAGGGATTCGAGCCCTGCTGGAAGAATTCAGGCTAGAAACATGCCTGAAATTTTCTCATGTGCTGGCATGTGACGTCGGCCCTGGCAGCCTTTGACTGGCGCATGAGGAAGCTGCTGGAGATGAGATTCCAGTGGGAGGCAGATTGGCAGGGTCTGTAGATGACTATGGTGTTGTTTTTGAAAAATCTATTGTGGGTTTTGTGTTCCTGAACTGGCAGTGTTGCCCAGGAATTTTCCGGCAACTTCTTTGGCTTCCAGCAGCTCATGGCTATTATTTTGGGCTATACTGTTGCTGGGAATTCTACTACGATGGTAGACATGCAGCAGATTTAGGGTTTTGGGCTTCCATTTTGATGGTGGCTGTGACAATTAGGGTTTAGGTCTCAGAATCTTGCTCTAATACCATGTTGAATAATTTGGTGAAATGGAAGACTCATAATGATAGGTCTCTTCCTTTATTTATAATATATGTCAAAATACATTCCAATGACCATAATGCCCTTACTAACTCTTACTTGTTAACATAATACTCACACACTAACAATGCTAATGACTAAGATAACCATCAACAATAATTATAGAAGTGTTACGGACAAAAATACCCCCACTCACACAACGTAATTGCTGAAATAACCTACTCTCTTCTAACACTCCCTCTCAAGCTAGAGGTGTATACATATCACCTGACCCCAGTTTGTTACAACCATTAGACAAGGTAACAAAAGGAGTCCTCAAGACCTTCTTCAATACAACATCCCTCACAAAATGACAATTAACTTCAATGTGCTACATCCCATCTCCCATGAGTGGTCAAGGCATCCATATCTACATCCATTGCATGCTTCGACCCAGGGTTAGCAAGTGCTTCAACATGCGAGGAAGGGATAGAAACTGAGGAAATAGACAAGGGAAAAGAATGCATAGGACTAGGAAGGTGAAGAATTGAAAATGAACGATAGGATAAGCAACTAAGGATTGCTGAGTCCATGTTTGAGTACCTTTCCGGTGAGCAATGGGCAAATCCAAGTCACTTTGGGATGGATCGCTAGAACCAAAAGTTGAATTGGTGATGGAAAGAGGAGTTGCTAGCATGGTGGTAGTGATGTTTGTGCTAGCTTTTCATTGTTCGTAAACCTTCAATTGTTTCTTTGGATCAATAAAGAATGGATTTGGAAGAGGGGCAGAAGATTTCTCAATAGGGATAACAGTAGGAATAGAAGGATCAGCACAAGAGAGGGGACCATAACTTGTTGGCGGAATCAAAATAGATTCATCAGAGGACCCAACATTCACAAAATTAGGGTGCCCCCTCAAAAAAGGTGACATCAGCACTAACATATTTCGCACAAGTGTGGGATCATAACATCTATATCCTTTATATGTTCTCAAGTATCCAATGAAAGCACATTTAACAGCAAAAGGAAAGAACTTGTCCTGACTAGTATGTGGAATATGAGCAAAACATTTGCACCCACCCAAAGACACGAGGCACAGCAGAGAACACGGATGTTTCAGGGAACATGATGGAGAAGGGAATTTATCCCCCTAGGACATGAGGACATCCTATTGAGCAAAAAACAGGCTGTACGAAGAGTATCAGTCCAAAAGGTTTTAGGAACATGCATACGAAGGAGTAGAGACCATGTTATGTCAAGAAAATGTCTATTTTTTCTTTCAGCTACTCCATTTTGCTGAGGGGGTATGTATATATGATGTTTGATGAATAATCCCTTTAGCCAAGCAAAAAGACTAAAGCTCATTTTGAACAAATTCAAGTGCACTGTCAAATCAAAAAATTTGAATACCAAGGCCAAACTAAGTTTTAATTTCTTGGCAGAATTGCGTAAATACATTAAAAAATTCAGACCTATTTCTAATTGATCCAGGTCATATGTGAAAATCATTCGCAAAGGAAACAAAATATTGATGACCTATCAAATTCTTCACTCGATGGACCCCAAATATATGAATAAATGTGGGAATTGGGAAAACAATGGTTTACTATAGACTTGATTCTAAAACGAAAAAGATGTCCTAATATGCTTTCCCAATGGACATGCAAAACACTCAAAATGAGAAGCAAACTTGAACATAGGAAAAACTTGTAGTTTTTGAAAGGATGGATAACCCAAATGAGCATTCCATTAATCAAGAGAAACACCATTAGTAGAAATTGAGGAAGCCGTATGACGAATTAGACCCACCATGACCACCATCAAAATAGTACAGGCCACCCTTCTCAAGCCCTCCACCAATCCTGAATGGGCCACAGTAGTACTAGATATAAAAGACTGAGTTTGGAGTTTTTGAACCATGCAAAAAAGATTGTTAAACTCCTCTCGTACACGGTGGATGAGGTAATCAACTCCCCAGTGGAGCGGCAGGTGCATCTGAAGTGTCAATAGCAGGATTGCCTTTCACAAGAGATTTATTGGCCCAAGCTGGTTTCCCAAGGAGATCCCAACAATGATTAATGGTATGATTTTCCTTGCCACAATGTGTGCAAATGTGAGAATTGTCACAACAAACTCCTCGTCATACACAACTGCTGCCACAACCACAATCCAACCTCTCCCTCGTCCCCCAAATTTTAGAGGTAGTATCCATGGCTAACTTATAGCAGAAAGAAGCTTGAGTAGTCAGGCAGCACACACTAACACAAAGAGCACTTTCAAAACTTCAGAAAAAAAATAAAAAAAATCAGAATTTACAATACTTTAAACTCTCTAAAACCGAGAAAACCCAAAACTTCAATAGGCAGCTATGACTACAGAACTTGGCTTAGAATATCCTAGGAGGAATTACATAACCGCCAAGACCATGGCATGGCAGATCACAGGAAAATACTGCAGGCATTTAATAAACAACCTGGCAGTGGCTCCAGGCATTCCAGCTGGCAGCAACTGGAAACAAGTGTAGAGAAAAAGAGGAAATGAATATTTGAACATTAATCGAAACACCCAGCAATCAGTACAAGATTGCAAGCAATCAATCATGAGAAACAGACTGAAATCGCCTCAGCAAATCATCATAACCCATAGGGAGGGTGTCCTTAAATGACTCTCAAACCAACCAGAAAATTAGATTGGAAAATTGATTAGGGGAGGACAAGGAAAAAAACAAAAAACAGAGAATCAAAACCAATTCAGATAAATCAGATTTGAAGGAGATCAACGCACTGATACCATGTTGTAAAGTTAGAGATAGAGGAGAGAAGATGAGAAAGAGAGAATAGAAGAGGAGAAGAAGAGAAAAAGAGAAGAAAAAACTGAGTAGCAGTTCCCTGGAGTCTTATGTACAGACCTGCCCTCTTATATATTAATAATAATAATTAAGGACAAACATCCCCCACCACACAAACTAATTGCTGAAATAACCTATTCTCTTCTAACAAATAAGAAAGTGCCAAATGCTAAAATTTTTAAAATTTTTGACAGCTGATTTGGACTGCAAGAACATAAATTTTATCTCCCAAAAAAAAAAAAACGGGAACACAATTGAACTCCATCAATTCAGACAGTAGTGCATTCTTTAAAAGAAGGTTAAAATGTCTTAATATTCATATACCATTAGCATAAGAGTCAGGTGTCACCTAGGAAACCAAAAGATTAGAAATAAACATACTTGAGTATAATCGCTTGCTGAGGTCAGAGATGCTTTCTTCTGATACTAATAAGAACTGAGCCTCGTTGGCAAAATTCAATCTCATACCAACATTTCTGCACAAGCTTACATTTTTGTTGTTTAAGCAAAAGTCATCCCATGAACTGAAACAACGTAATAATATGCAAGGCCAAGCAACAGCCCTACTGAACCAAGTGTTGACTTCATCATGATAAGCCTGGACTTCAAATCTAATGGACAAACAAAACCATTATATGGCAACAATCAAAATAACATTATGCAGAAAATATACAAAGAATAGTAGTATTTGAAACATGATATGAATTTAAAATGCAGTTGGGGATATAAAAAATTATTAAAAGAGATGAAAGAAATATTTATTTTTGAACAAGTTTTACATTTAATTGCATGAATGTATAGATGGAATTAGAAAATATTCGCAAAATATAATAATTGTCCTTTCTTAAAAAAATAAATATATACGAACAACAATAACAACAACAACAACAAAGCAAGCCTTAAGTCCCAATAGGTGGGTTTGGTTACATGAATTCTTTTCCGCTAATTTATGCAATTGTGGATAATTTCCTTCAATAAATTCAAAGCTATTAAATTGTTACTCACTATCTCATTCCAAGTTATTTTAGGTCTAACCCTACCCCTTCTACTGCCCCTCACTGTAACCATGGTCTTAAATTTCCACGAAATTGTCGAAATTTCCGATTTCCGTCACCCTTGAAATCGAAATGGCAGTCGATTTCCGTCTTTCATAATTTCCGTCGAAATCTCAACGAATTATCCGAAATTTATCAAAACCTTGAAATTTTAGCAAAATTTGTCAAAATTTTAACCATACAATAAAATTTCGTCGAAATTCAAACGAGAGATTCAAGAGTGAAGTGAAATTTCTCTTTTAATTTATTTTATTGAAACAAAAGGTTACCACAAGTGCTTTTGAAATTATATGAAAAAATAAACTTATAGTAATACTTTATTTAACCATTCATGTCTAAATTATCAATATTTGTATAATAAATAATATTTAAATGAATTATGAATTTCATTTGTATTAATTGAATCTGTTTAATGTACATTATCTTACAAACATGTTTGATACACATACTATTTTACAACTTTTCCACCCTATACAAAACATAGATGTATTTAATTTGTAATACATTAGTCTTAAAACTTATATTTGTTAACGATTTCTAAAGTTTCACAAAGAATTCCATGCTTTACTACTAGTTTCCGTTATTTTTTCAAATTGAAATCGAAATCGACATCGAAATCGAAATTTCCGTTCTTTTGGAGCTTTGAAATTTGAGTCGAAATCGAAATTTAAGACCTTGACTGTAATTAACTCACTTTTCCTCGCTGGCACACCATACGGCCTATGTTGCAAGTGCCCAAACCATTTGAGTTGTCACTCCCTTATCTTATCTTTCGTAAGAGCTATGCCTAACTTGCTGCAAATATATTCATTTCTTAATTTATCTTTTAACATTATACTACTCGTTCATCTTAGCATTCTCAACTAGGAAACTTTTACTTTTTGGATATGTTATTTATTAGTCGCCCAAGATCTATATAGCATAGCTAGTCTTACAATTGTCCTATAAAATTCCTTTTTAATTTAAGAGTATTCTACAATCATGGTAAGGATTTATATCATAGTGATCTGACAAGTTTTACGCTAGCTACCAACTACCTAACGCAACCATCCTCCTTTACTTGGGCTTAGGACTAGCTGTGTGTGAAAAGATTAGGATATTGAGTGCATCACAGTTAGAGAATTTTTTAAAAAATATATATAATAAATAAAAAATAAATTTGCATAAAAACTCTAAATACTTCAAGATATATTTCAATAACAAGGTCACAATGGTAAAGTGGAGCATAATGCATCTTTTGAAGTTGATTGACAGTTTATTTTAATTTATTTTTTTGGTCATTTCCAATATCAAACTGATTTTAAACATCAGATTCTGTGGGTTATTTGTGATCATATCAGAAAGCAAGGCATTTTCCAACAGCCACTAGAGTATTTTAAATGGATGCTTGGACCATGTCACACTAATGTGTTCTACAAGAAAAATTGATGTGACACCTTAAAAAAAAAAAAATGAGCCAAGTCATTTTGTTGATTTTATGTAGCTCAATTATCAAGCTTTTAACAAGTAAATTCACTTTATTAACTGTCCTTTATCCAATCAAGTTCGGATGTGTGTACATGTCGAAGTGCACTCCAAACAGTTAGGAAATGTATTCCACTACATATGTATGAAGCTATTCATTATGCCAGATATTTGATAGGGATGAACAATAATAATACAATATTTACAGCTGAGAAGTTAAGATCACACCTCTGACCATGTATATCCATTTCTTCTCTTTCACCATGATATAAATCTACTGAATCAAGATTAATCTGCAGCTTTGCTCTGCAGCGTGGTGACTCTACAAACAATATTTCCCGATTGAGATCAATGAAAGTATTAATGAGGCACATTTCAGGAACCTACAAAACAAAATAGAGATAAAGTAATCTAGATTCACTCAGAAATTGCAAACGAAAAAGTTATCATTATATTAAAAAGAAGGTAACTTCTTGTCCTTGGTCTTATTTTTCCCTTCAGCTGTTTTTTTTTTTTTTTTCTAGGATTTCTTATCCTACCTTAGATCGTGCTCCCTTTTCTTCTTTCTTCATATCTTCTCCTTAAAAAAATAAAGGTGACTTGTGAAAATTAAACAATAGGAATATTTAACCCATGCTCGTGAACATGTGGTTTAAACCCATGAAATAGTTTATCTTTTATTTATTTGTCCATCTATTATTTTTCTTGAATAGTCTACACTAAGACATCAAAAATTTAGGATCTTTTTATCCATGCTAGTAGTGTTTCCAAGTTAAGTAATTGACAGATTCTGTCTTGTTCGGTTGGCAGAGCAGGCTCCAAAATGATATTCTTATCATTATAGTGAAACACATGCTCTCATGTCCTTGAGTCTCACCCAAATCATCCAACCAAGACCAATCAACAAGCACATGGCTAATATTTGTGGGTATCATATCACATCAAACATTACTAAAATAGTCACCCATTTTGAAAGGAACTGTTGAATAATTGGGTGAAATGGAAGACTCACTCAAAATGATAGGTCTCTCCCTTTATTTATAATATATGTCAAAGTACATGCCAATGACCATAATGCCCTTACTAACTCTTGTTAACATAACACACACACACTAACAATGCTAATGAATAAGATAACCATCAACACTCCCCTTCAAGCTAGAGCATATATATCATATGCTTCTAGCTTGTTACAAATGAATTTAACACGAGCACCCCAAAGGCTTCAGTCAATAAATCAGCAAGCTACAAATCAGACTTCACATAAGTGTTGGTAATGAGCTTCTACACAAGTTTCTCCTAAACAAAGTGGCAATCAACTTCAATGTGTTTTGTGCGCTAAGGGAGGACTAGGTTGGAAGGAATATGAATGGCCTCTTGATTATCACATAACAACTCCATAGACTGAGAAAGTGAAAAACCTAGTTCTTCCAACATGTACTTCAATCAAACAAATTCACATGCAGTGTGACCCATGGCCTTATATTCTAACTCAACACTTGACCTGGCCACCATGGTTTGTTTCTTACTACTCCAAGAAACCAAATTTCCACCAAGGATATAGTACACGGTTGTAGATCTTCTATCAAAAGGTGATTCAGCCCAATTTGCATCAGTATATCCTTGAATATGAGTGTGACCTCGATCTTGATATAAGAGACCTTTCCCAGGTTCACCTTTGAGATATCTCAAGATGCAAATTACCACATCCCAGTGACTTGTTCTTGAAGAATCAAAAATTTGATTCACAACATTTGTTGTGAAAGATATATCTGGTCGAGTGACTATGAGATAATTCAACTTTCCAACAAGTCTCCAATATCGCCCTCAATTGGGCAACTTCCATATTTGGCACTAGCCACTATTAGGATCCGTAGGTGTATCAACAGGTTTGGATCCCAATAGTACAATCTCATATAAAAGATCAAGAATATACTTCCTCTGTGACAAGACGATTTCGAAGAGTGACTTGCATATGATAGGATACCTAGGGAAGTTCTATTGTGGGTTTTAGGAAAAAAAAAAGGTGTTATGTAATAGGTATACCGATGTCATTAAGGATATGTACGATAGAGTAATGACTAGTGTAAAGATTATAGATGGAGAAACTAGAGAATTTCCAATTACCATAGGTGTACATCAAGGGTCTACTTTGAGTCCTTATCTTTTTACTTTAGTGATGGACCAATTGACTAAAAGTATTCAAAAGGAAGTTCCATGGTGTATGTTTTTTGAAGATGATATTGTATTAATTGACGAAACTAGGGACGGAGTAGAGGCTAAGTTAGAATTATGGAGAGAAGCTTTGGAATCTAGAGGCTTTAGAATAAGTAGAAATAAGATAGGAGGAATATTGGAAACAAAGTTAAACTTGATGATGAATAAATAAATAGCACTTGTAGATTTTGATACCCCGGATCTAGTATGCAAGCTAAAGGAGAAATTGAAGATGATGCATAGAGTTAAAGCAGGTTGGGTAAAATGGAAAAGTGCTTCAAGTGTGCTCTGTGATCGTAGAATACCCTTAAAATTGAAAGGGAAGTTTTATCGGACAACTATAAGACCAGCTATGCTATATGGATCGGAATGTTGGGCGACGAAGAAACATAATATCCAAAAAGTAAAAATTGCCAATATGAGAATGCCTAGATGGATGAGTGGTATAACATGAAAAGATAAATTAAGGAATGAACATATTCGTGGAAAGTTAGGTGTAGCTTCTATAGAAGATAAGATAAGGGAAGGACGACTGAGATGGTATGGACACTTGCAACGTAGGCCACATAGTGCACCTATGAGGAAGAGTGACTTAGCTACTGTGGGGGGCAGTAGAAGGGGTAGGGGTAGACCTAAAATAACTTGGGAGAAGATAGTGAGTAAGGATTCAATATCCTTGAATGTATCAAAAGAAATGGTCCATGATTGCATAAATTGGCGGAAAAGGATTCATATAGCCAACCACACTTAGTGGGACTAAGGCTTGGTTTTGTTTTTGTTGTTGTTATCTTGATAATTCTATACACAACAAGTACTTCAATGCTCTCAAATCCTTTGTCTAAAACTTAGTCTGTAGGAAATGCTTTAGGCTTTGAATACCTTGATCATCATCACAAGTAATCACAAAATCATCCACACAATAAGTACAATTTTTTCAAATCAAGTATGATGATAAAGTATAGAATGATCTACTACACACCGTTGAAGACATAACTCAAGTACCAAACCATGCCCTCGGAGACTATTTTAAACCATATAGTGACCCCTTGAGCAACAAACCCGGGTGGTTGCTTCATATACACCTCCGCCTAAAGATGACCATGCAAGAAGCATTCTTCATGTCTAATGGGTGTAGAGGCCTGTGATATATGGTGGCTAAGGAGATGAATAAACATACAAAGGCAAGTTTGACTACATGGTAGAACGTGTCTAAATAGTTTAGGCCATACAACTGAGTATATCCCTTAGCAACAAGGCAAGTCTTCAATCGAGATAGGTAACAATCTGGACTAGCCTTCATAGTGTACACACGACAACCAACCACATACTTACTAGGAGGAAGAGGTACCAAGTCCCAAGTATCATTCTCCTATAAAGCATACATCTCTTCTATCATTGCATTCCTCCACTCAGAATGGGACAAAACCTTAGAAATAGACTTGGGAAGAGCACTAGAAGACAGGATACTAACAAAACCATAGTATGAAGGTGACTAGAAATCATAAGAAAAAAATTTTGCAATTGGATGCTGGGTACAAGTGCATTTACCTTTTCAAAATGTAGTAGGAGGATTATCCACTTGGGGAAGAGGATCATCTGACGAGGGAATTGGAGGCGTAGAAGTGGAAGCTAGAGGAGTCTCTCCTCCCGTAAATCGTCGTGTGTAAACTTGCCGATTGGGATGATCTAAGCTATGAGAAGGACTCAAACTGGATGAAGATGTAGGAGGACTAGACGAGGGAAATAAGTTAGGATCATAAAGACTAGATAGAGGAAGAGAGTCATCAAGGTCGACAGAACTCAAGGAATCAGAATAGTATGGTGTAGACTCAAAAGGTGACATCAGCAGAGACAAAGAATCGATGTAAAGTGAAATTGTAACATCGATATCCATTTTGAGTGTATGAATAACCCAAAAAAATACATTTGATAGCACAAGGATCTATTTTATTCCTTACTGGATTTAACTGATGAACAAAGGACACAACCAAATATACGAGGAAGGGAAAACAAAGGAGCATTAGGGAAGATAATTGTGTTAGAGGTTATTTATGTTTTTTTGTATTATTATTATTAAGTGTGTTAGTATGTTAATTAGTGAGAGTTAGTAAGCCGTTGTCGGAAAACACATTCCTATCATTGCCCTTCTTAAATCCACCTCCACCCTTCATTATTTCACAAAACCGACCATACAGCCAAGAACAGAACCCTACGAAGCCTTCCCCCACAAAACCCCATTGCGGGAAAAGGCCACACGCACCGCCACGCGCTGACCAACTGCCGGCATTGTCGACCCCATGCGCAGGCGTGTGAGAGGGTTTCTGGCCACCTTTGTCCTTTTTTTTTTTCCCCTCTACAATGTTTTGATTTCTTCTCTAGAAAATATTATCAAGTTGTTGGACATGTTTTCTGCTAAAACATTTAACTTTTTTCGACCATGCACTCGCGGTAATCCATTAATTTTTGTTCGGTGTTTGTAAAGGCTTCTTTGTGAGTTTTTTGGAGCAATGGTAGTGTTTGTAAGTTAAGTGGTAAGACTGTGGTAGTGCTATATCAGTAGGTGAGTCGTTCACCTCATTTGTGGTTGTGTTGGCACTTCACATACTTTGTGATTGTCTCGATTAGTTTTGATTCTTCTTCTTGGTTGACATTGGAGTGGCTGCAAGTTTGTGAGTTTTGGGATGGAGTCTATGAATCCCAAAAGTATGTTTGTTTCCTACATCGCTGCCACAGATAATGACTTAAAAGTTGGATGGAAAGAATTAGGTACAATGGTTTAAAGCTATTCGGGTTTATTTAGAAAGATTATGAAAATCTGACCACTTGCTCCAATCTAATCCTCATGATGAGAAGAGAAAAGAAGTGTGGATTCAAGAAGATTCCTTGATTGTTTCCCTTTTGTGGACCATGATGGAGCCACCAATTGCACGGATGTGTATGCATCTAGATACATGCAAGGAGATTTGGGATTATGCCAAGCTTCTATAATCTAGTAACATTACACGTATATATGATTTATCCCAGAAGTACTTTCAGTTACAACGAGATAGGAGCATTGTTGATTATTTTGGAGAGATGAAGCATATTCATTAGGAGCCTAACGTCACGCAACTTATAACTGCTGACGTTCATGAGATGCAGAAGCAAAGGGAGCAAATGATGGTCCTCCAGGTTCTAATGGGCTTGAGACCCGAGTTTAAGGCAGTCCAGTCCCACATACTTAGTAGTGCTAAGTTGCCATCATTTGCTGATGTTTATTCTCATGTCCTTTATGCTTCCTTTAGCACACATTCTCTTGCTCTTGCATCTGGCTTTGAGAAGACAACCTTTGCTACACAGGGTGATTCTAGTTTTCTACCAAACAACTGCAAAAGTGATCAAGGTGGTTTGAGTGGTCGAGATTGGCGAGGTAAAGGGACTCCTTGCAAGTGCACTCATTGCGGACAAAGTATCATACTCTTGAGAAGTGCTTAGATCTCCACGGTAGACCTTCACATGTTGCCAATGCAGCCACCATCAACTCCACACCTTTGGGTCCAAGTAGGGGGCAACATACTATATCCATGCCAGAGTAAGAGTATTCCAAGTTCCAACAATATCAAGCGTCACAACAAGCTTCTCTTCCATTGTATCTCTTGCCCATACAAGTAATCCTATAGTATGCCTGTCATCTAGTACTTCTCATCCTTTGGTCATAGACTCCCATGCTGTTGGTCATATCACATGTATACATAATTTCTTCTCTACTTTTAATATCTTGCAAATTTACCTCGTGTTACTCTTGTTGATGGATCCACTAGTGTGGTCAAGGAAATTGGGATTATAAATCCCACTTCTTTTATTTCTTTTCCTTCGGTTCTGTATATTCCCAAGTTTCCCTTCAATCTTATTTCTATTAGCAAGATTACTATTGAATAATTGGGTGAAATGGAAGATCTAGAGACAATGAAAGGTCTCTCCCTATATTTTAATATATGTCATACCAATGACCATAATGCCCTTACTAACTTTTACTTGTTAACATAACACTCGCACACTAACAATGCTAATGACTAAGATAACTATCAACACTTCCCCCCCCCCAAAGCCCAGCATATAAATCATATGCTTCTAGCTTGTTACAAATGAATTTAACATAAGCACCCCCAATGACTTCAGTAAATAAATTAGCAAGTTGCAAATCATACTTCACATAAGTGATGGTAATGAGCTTCTGCACAAGTTTCTCCCAGTTACTTGTTCTCAATGAATCAAGAAATTGACTTACAACATTTGTTGCAAAAGATATATCTGACCGAGTGATTGTGAGACAATTCAACTTGTAAACAAGTTTTTGATATCATCTTGGGTTGGGTAACAAATCACCCATATCTGGCACTATCCTACTGTTAGGATCCATAGGTGTATCAATAGGTTTGGATCCCAATAGTCCAACCTCATCTAAAAGATCAAGGATATACTTCCTCTATCACAAGTTAGTTTTGGTACAAGATCTCGACACTTCTATACCCAACAAGTACTTTAATGGACCCAAATCCTTTGTTTGAAACTTCATCTACCATAAATGCTTTTGGCTCTGAATACCTTGATCATCATCAATAGTAATCACAATAAAATCCATGTACACAATAAGCAAAATCCTTTTAGATGGAGTATGATGATAAAATATAAAAAGATCTACTGCACACCGTTGAAGGCCAAACTCAAGTACTACAACACTGAAGTGACCAAACCATGCCTTCGGAGACTATTTTAAACCATATAGTGACGTCTTGAACCGATACACTAAGCCAAACTCCCCCTGAGCAACAAACCAAGGCGGTTGCGCCATATAGACCTCTTCTTGAAGATCACCACGTAGGAAAGCATTCTTCACATCTAATTGGTGTAGAAGCTATTGATAGGTGGTGGCTAAGGAGATGAATAAACATATTGAGGCAAGTTTGGCAATAGGGGAGAACGTTTCGGAATAGTCCAGGGCCTACACTTAAGTATATCCCTTAGCAACAAGACGTGCCTTCAATTGAGCTAGGGAACCATCGGGATTAACCTTCATAGTATACATGCAACAACAACCAACCACAAACTTATTAGGAGAAAGACATACCAAGTCCAACGTATCATTATCTTGTAGAGCATGCATCTCTTATATCATTGCATTCCTCCACCCAGAATGGGATAGGGCTTCAGAAATAGATTTGGGAAGAGCAATAGAAGATAGGGTACTAACAAAATAGTAGTATGAGGGTGACAAGAAATCTTAAAAAACAAAATTAGAGACTGGATGGTGGGTACAACTGCATTTACCTTTTCAAATAGAAATAAGAGGATTAACCACTTGGGGAAGAGTATCATTTGATAAGAAAACTAGAGACGTAGAAGTGGAAGCTGGAGGAGGCTCTCCTCCCTTGAGTCGTCGTGTCTACACTTGCAAATTGGGACGATCCAAGTGATAAAAAGGACTCAAATTGGATGAAGATGCAAGAGGACTATACGAAGGTAATGAGTTAGGATCGGGAAGGCTAGGCAAAGGAAGAGACTTATCAAGGTCGACAAAACTCAAGGAATCAGAATAATACGGTGTAAAACCAAAATAGGTGACATCAACAGAGACAAAGGATCGATGTAAAGTGGGACTATAACATCAACATCTTTTTTGAGTATAGGAATAACCTAGAAAAATACATTTGATAGCACGAGGATCCAATTTATCCCTTTCTAGATTTAATAGATGAAAAAAGGACATAACCAAATATATGAAGAGGAAGGGAGAACAAAGGAGCCTTAGGGAATATAATTGAATACAGGATTTTACTACCAAGGACAAAAGATGGCATTTTATTGATGAGAGAGCAAGTAGTGAGCAGAACATTACCTATCCCAAACTCCATTTTGTTGTGGAGTGTGGGCACAAGATAATTGATGGATCATGCCAGAGTTTCTCATATAGGTAATGAATTGAGTACTGAAGTATTCTTTAGCATTAGCACTACCAAGTATTCAGACCAGCATATCAAACTTAGTTCTTATTTGAGAACATAAGGCACAAAAGATATTAAACAACTCAGAGTGATCTTTTTCTAGAATAGTTATCGAAAAAAGTGACAAAGTATTGAAACCCCAACTTTCACATGACACGACTAGGACCCCAAACATCATAATGGACTAACATAAAAGGGCTACGACTCTTTTATTGGCTCGGGAGGCAAAGGGAACACGATGATGCTTTCCTAATTGACAAGACTCACAATTGGGGGTAGACATGGAACTCCATGTAAGAACTAGCTGTTTTAACTTGTCCATTGATGGATGACCAAGGGCGACAAAGGATTTGATGTGGTGTTGCAGCAACACTACAGCCAATAGGAGAAGAGAATGACTCAAAGTAGTAAAGTCCATCAACCTCACATTCTGTCCCAATTGTCTTCCTTGTCTTCAAATCTTGAATAAGAATAGAGTAAGGAAAAAAAGGTTATAAAGCAATTTAGTGACTTCATAACTTTACTGATAGACAAGAGATTAAAGGGTGATTTATGAATGTAGAGAACAAAAGAAACAAAGATGGGCAGAGTAGGATTTACGGTTCCTATTCCCTTGGCAGCAGTAGTGGACCCATCAACCAAGGTCTTAAATTTCGATTTTGACTCAAATTTCAAAGCTCCAAAAGTATGGAAATTTCGATTTCGATGTCAATTTCGATATTGTTTTGAAAATATAACGGAAATCAGTAGTAAAGCATGGAATTCTTTGTGAAACTTTAGAAATGGTTAAACATAATAATGTAAGTTTTAGGACTGATATATTACATAAATCACTTAAATATTATTTATTATACAAATAATGATAATTTAGACGAATGGTTAAATAAAATACTACTATAAGATTATTTTTTCATATAATTTCAAAAGCATTAGTAATATATTTTTTTTTTGATAAAAATATATAAATAAATTAAGAGAGAAATTTCACTTCACTCCTAAATCTCTTATTTGAATTTCAAGGAAATTTCATTAAAAATTTAAAATTTCGACAAGTTTCGTTGAAATTTTGAGATTTCGATAAATTTCGGGATGATTCGTTGAAATTTCAATGGAAATTAAGCAAAACGGAAACCGACTGCCATTTCTATTTCGAGGGTGACGGAAACCAGAGATTTCAACGAAAATTTCGACAATTTCGTGGAAATTTAAGACCATGCCATCAGCAAGAGTAACTCGAGGTAGATTTGATGAATAGTGGAGAGTAGAAAAGAAGTTGGTGCCACCTATCCTATGATTAGTAACAACAAATTCAATAACCCAGGGAATGGTGGGAGAGATATTAGATGACATACAAATGGTACGGTTACTTTTTTTAGCAAAAGATGCCAAGTGATGAGATGCTTGTTGGGATGCCTGATATTGCAGGTTTAAATACTCTTCCTCTAAAACAGCTATACTACATTATTCACTCAAACGAGTAATTGACGAGGGACACACCCTTGGGATTTGGGAACTCCATCAACAAAAATACAACCTCGATAGAGCAGCAAATCAAAACACACAGTGGGTGCCTTGTTGCCCATATTTAATGTAAGTTCGTTAAAAAATTGTTGTGTCCCCAATATGGGTGTTATTCATTGTTTGTTTATCTCTCCATGTGCTGTCGGGCAGCACGGCAGGGGAGTTTTAAAGCCTGATATACATTGTTGGCACACAACCTAATAGCTTAAGCTTTTAGGTAAAGTGGTAATCTAACAATATAATAACAAAATGAGAGAATACAAGCAATAGATGACGAGAAATCCTTAAAAAGGAAAATTAAAACACAAAAAAATTACAACCTAAGCCACAATTGCCATCACCCCAAAAAATATATATATATGTTGACGACTAGAGAAATTCTTGACTCTACATGACCCCAAATATTTGAAGGAAAAAGAGAAAACAATGATTTACTATGTGACTTGACTCTAGAACAAAAGGATGTCCAAATATGTTTTGACACAGAGACACTCAAAGAAGAAACATACTTGAACATGGGAAAAAATTGTTGTAATTTTGAATGACTAGAAGACCCAAACAAGTGTGCCTCTGATCCAAAGAAATAAGATGAGTAGAAATTTTGGAAGTCATTGAACAAGAACTGGATCTAACACCACCATTGCAATAGTACAGGCAGTCCTTCTCAAGCCCTTCACCAACCCTCTTCTTGAGATATTGAATAACACAATGAGAAGGAAAGAAGGAAATTTAGGAAATTGAATAACTCCAAATAGGTTCAAAGGAAATTTAGGAACATATATTATAGATGAAAAAGCAAAAGAAGGAAATGAAAGAATATGCATTAAAGGGAAAAGTAGTGGATTCAAGGATTGAAAAAAAATTAGGACTACCTGACATATGGGAGGAGTAACTAGAATCAATAACCCAAGGTGAGGAGAGTGAAGCGGAAAAAGGAAGCACTAGATATAGATAACTAAAGTTGGAGCGGTTGACCCATCCACTCAGGATAAAATAGATGATGTACTCAACTCCCTAGTTGAGTGAGTGGCCAGGTACACTTAAGTGTTGATGGTAGAATCACTTTTGCCCTAATTTGGTTCTCTATGGAGATCCTAACAACATTCGACAATATGATTGTCCTCATCACAATGTGATCAAATGCGAAATGTCCTCATAATGTGTTCAAATGCGAACCCCTCGTCCTCGTACACTACCGTTGCCACGACTGCTACCTAAAACTCGTCTTATCCAACTCTCCTCCTTCCATGATTAGAGGTAGTGCTAACAATGGTTCAACTAACACGGTAAGAAGCCAAAGAAAAGGACTGAAATCCATTTTGGTGATTCGTGGGGTTCTAGCATATTCTTGGTTCATGGTTGGTATGGATTCACCAAAATAAGATCACATATGGATTGAAACCCCAAAAAGAAACTTTCTGTCTGCTGCCTCAATCATCTCAACACCAGAAATCATCGATGGACCAACCTTCTTGGTCATATTTGAAAAACTTGCCAACAAGTCAATAACTCAAGTTAAGTTTCTATATAGTGAGAAGCTTTCACAAAGACTGCCCAATATGAGCTCGGCTGTTCAATGAAGCATCATGTTTGTAGTAATTCCACACCAGAAATATGCAATTCTCTTCCATCCAATATTCATAATCCTTGGGATTCTGGAGACAGAGGAGAATGCAGCAAATACTTGAACTTCCTGTGTTAATATACACATCCACTGCCTAAGACCACAGGTCCACAACAGATAGTTGGAGGATCCAAGCAATTTGATGGATGTGATTTGTATATTAATGGTATCGATTGATGTTCTCTCTGCAGAGGCCATCAAAACCACCCCAATATGCCACAATTAGCACATTGGAATGAAAACACAGCAACAAAACAGAATCAGGCAGCACAAACAAGAACAGAACAGTACTACAGATCTTCAAAGGTCCAGAACTACCAGAAGCTGCAACCGAGAACTGAATTTACAGTACCATAGGAAGAATCAGAGACATAAATAGTCTCTCACTCATCCTTTCTAAGTTGGCTTTGAGCACAGAACAGAGCAGAATGCACTTTGGCTGCTCATAACAGGGCAGACCACAATAACACACGGCAGACACTTAACCAGCAGTGCAGGCACTTAATAACCAACCTGGCAGCAGCTAGAAGGATAGGCAGGGGCACAGCATCATAACACTATGATCAGTCAACCTGCAGTCAGAAGAAACAACAGAACAGCAAGAGCAGTCCATCAGAAACAGTAAGGAACTGCCTTTACATGAGTGAACTACCACAAGCCACACAACATCAGCAAGAGTGGCTCACAGTTGAGAGGAGAAGGGTAGGTAACCCTACATGACTCTCAAACATAAAAGGAAAAAAAAAAATCTTCACTTTAAGATTCAAGAAGGGATATAATAGCAAAGGAAGAGAAGCACAATAAGCCTATAACTACAGAATAATCAGGTTCAGAGAAACTGCTCTGATAGATGTTGTAAAACTGAAATAAATTGAAGTGTCAATGAGGAAAATACAGCACTTAGGGTTAGAGAGGGAGAAGAGAAGAAAAGAAGAAGAGGAGAAAAAGCCCAGCAGCTGGTTCCCAGAGTATATGTACAGTTCCAGGTCAGCCCTCTTATGTATTATAGTAATAATAAAAGACTTAAGGACAAGAATACCCCCACTCACAGAACCTAATTACTAAAATAACATATTCTCTTATAACAAGATAAAAGAGATAGAACAAGATAAAGAGAGAATTGCTCCCACATGGGATCCCACTAAGAGACAGAATACTCCAAAATTCTCCGTAATTAATAAAAAGCATTACATCTGCTTGTTTAGGCTTTAGTCCAAATGGAATTAAGGTTACTATAAAATAGACAATAATGGAGAACACAAATGACTTACCATTACCTAAAGTCCCATGGGTATTTTCTTGAAGGCCAACTGTAACATGTGGGACACTCATAGCCTTTGATTAAGGTTCCAAAGTCATTCAAAACAATTCAGCTGAGCTATCTATTTTGCATCACTGGGACTAATAATTAATGAAAAATAAAAATGTTGTGACATTCCACATTACTACACAAATGTTCATGCTCGTAGGAGAATTCAATTCAGAAACATTAATTGCAAAACACATTGTCAAATTTGACTTGATAGCTCATTCGGTGCTTAACAGCTGTTATACGTTACATAACGGCATTGGTGGCATCCGTGACCATTATGGATATATTGGAGGTACTCCAATTTCAACCATAGCGGGCATTAGAAGCCGTTACATTTCCAGATTGGAAGTAAATTACTAAAACAGGTTTTTGAGTCCTTTTGCATTTCCCCCTTTCTTTTCTGTATATCAAAGCTTAAAACTCAAATTTAAGTTGGTTTACCTAGTCCTCTTTTGCGAAAAAAAAAAAAAAAAATTCAATTTTGGGTTTATTTTACCTTGACCTTTGACATGGATTTTTTATTTTTTAAATAACTTCCATTCAAATAAACCCAACTTTTTCTCTCATTAAATTACATGTGTGTATTCTAAGTAATTTCAATTTTATTTTTTCCTTACACCTAGTTTGGAGAGTAAATACGTTCTCTTGTATGCATTCATTATCTTGTTTAACATATGAACACTTTATATTTTAGTTTTTTTATAACCAAAATTCCATTAAAGACTAAACGAATACAAAAAATGGCATTTTATTATTTAAATTTCTTAGTTTTTAATTTCTCGTATAATCAATAAAGTAGTGAAAAGTAGCAAAATGCATGCTTCTTCTAGCAACTAAAACAATTGAGATGACATCCAATACTTGCAGTATATGTTATTTTTATAAAAATGAATAAAATTAACATGCGAATCTATTGCTTTTAACAAGTTTGCTAATGCAACAAAAGTGAAAAAAAAAAAAATTATACGCGCAGTGTCAATTACCCATTACGTAACATTCGTGACGGCCACGACCATTACACCGTGACCATTGTCATTACGTGGACCATTACTGTTATTTAAAACCATGTCCTAACCTAAACAAATTATGCAACAGTCATTAATAAATGACAAAATTAATGCTAAAGAGAAATAGTTTACCTTCTTCTGTGTAAGAATTTCACCAGCTAGACTTTTGAGAAGCCATTCCCTATCATGCTGCAGGCCTGCTCCAAAATTCACATAAGACAAAATACTAACAAATGGCCAAATCCAAGCAATGGAAAATTTCCATATATCACCACCAGATATCCAATAAAAAATAATTTTCTTTCCAACATCAAACTACTAACTTCCATGTTACATATAAAGAAATATGCTCCAAGTCCTGTCACAGTTCACATCTCCTAAATAGGCTAAAGCAATAGACCTACAAAGGGGTGGATGAGTTTATAGGTACTACTCCCAAAAAATAAAAAATAAAAAATAAAAAATTCTCATTTCATGATTAGGCTATTCTCATTACATGAGCTTTGCCCAGTACAACATTTTATGACCATATTCTTGTGATGTATAGATCTCGATTGTTCCTAAAGTTTCAAGCCCAACAGACTTGCCAAAATGAAAATCTTACAGTTGAATAATAAACTTATTATGTTTTTCCATGCCATTATAAATCTTACACTAGGATGTTTTACTATTCATAGTATATAGGGTAAAATTTGGTTTCCTTTCACTATGGTGCCCCTAGTCACAAAATCTTTTGGTACCTTACTAAGTTTCCTCTCTTTTTACGGATTATTTAGTTACTGAGCCAACAGGAACATCAACAAAGATTTTCCATACAGAAGGAAGGTGGAATTGAGGAATACTCCTCAAGTATTTCTGTTGAAATGTGGAAAAGAAAACTGAATATTCCACTAACTTATAAAAACGATTACATTCCCTTTAAATAGATGATAATTCTCATCTAATTATTAGGGATATTTACAATTTACTGAAAATAGAATATCTTATTTAAAATGGAAAGCAGTAAAATAGGAAAGACTATCTACAAAATCGGGTAACATGCTACCCAAATCCCCTAGGATCGTGGAACCAAAAATAGCTAACAAATCAACTAATTTGTTAGTTGTAAATGTCCTAAAGTTCAGCCTCTAATAAAGGCAAACAGATATCTAATAATTCTACACTCCCCCTCAAGTTGGGCTGTAAATATTGATTAGGCTCAGCTCAGAACTCAGATCATCAAAATTCTTTCTTGGCAGAGCCTTGATAAGGATATCGGCAGTTTGGAGACATGTAGGCACATACAACATCTTGATTATTCCTTCCTTTATTTTTTCTTTTATGAAATGTCGATCAATCTCCACGTGTTTTGTTCTATCATGATGCACTAGGTTCTTTGCAATGCTGATGGCTAATTGATTGTCACAGAACATCTTCATGTGTTCTTCATCTAAAATCTTTAATTCCTTTAGAAGCCTACTTAGCCATATTCCTTCACAAATGTCGTGTGCCATTGCCTTGAATTCAGCTTCTGCACTACTTCTTGACACAACTGATTGCTTCTTACTTCGCCATGTAACTAGGTTTCCCCACACATATGTGCAGTACCCAGAAGTTGACCTTCGATCATGTATTGATACTGCCCAATCTGCACACCGAATACTTCAATATCTCTTCTTTGATTCTTCTCAAAAAATAATCCTTTACCTCGTGTTAGCTTCATATATCGTAGGATTCTATAAATTGCCTCCATATGTTCTTCATTGGGATTGTTCATGAATTGACTCACCATACTAACAGAGAAGCCAATATCAAGTCGGGTGTGAGACAAATATACAAGTTTTCCAACTAGTCTTTGATATCTGCCTTTATGCACTGGTGCACTGTCTTCTTCGGCTCCTAGTTTGGTTGTTGAATCCATAGAAATATCTGCTGGCTTACATTCGAGCATCCCAGTCTCTTTCAAAAGATCTAGAACATATTTCCTTTGGGAGACAAAATTCCCTTCCTTGACCGTGCCACTTCCATGCCTAGGAAGTATTTGAGATTCCCAAGGTCCTTGATTTCGAATTCTTTAGCTAGAAGACTTTTGAGACTACTCATTTCCTCCTCATAATCTCTTGTTAGAATGATGCCATCCACATATACAATGAGGATAGAAATTTTTCCTTCAGGAGAGTATTTAACAAATAGGGTATGATCTCATTGACATTGAGAATAGCCATACCTCCTGACTACCTTTGTGAATCTCTCGAACCAGACTCTTGGGGATTGCTTGAGCCCATATAAAGATCTTTTGAGTCTGCAGACTTTGTTGTGTGCAACTTGTGTCTTGAATTCAGGAGGAATTTCCACGTAGACTTCTTTAGTTAGGTCTCCATTGGGGAAGGCATTCTTGACATCTAGTTGGTGAAGAGGCCAGTCTAAATTCGCTGCCAAAGATAAGAGGAACTGCAGTGTATTTAACTTGGCTACAGGGGCAAATGTCTCTTCTTAGTCGATTCCAAATGATTGAGTGAATCCCTTCGCTACTAGCCAAGCTTTGAATCAGTTAAACACTTCCATATTCATTGTATTTCACATTGAATATCCATTTGTAACCTACTAGACGTTTTCCAGTTGGTAATTCTGTGATCTCCCATGTTCCATTCTTTTCTAGTGCACTGATTTCTTCCCAGACAGCAGACTTCCATTCAGGTGAACCGAGAGCCTCTTGTATGTTATTAGGAACCTAGATTTTGTCTAGGTTGGCAAAAAAAGATCTAAAATTCGATGACAGCCCCTAATATGACACAAAAGTGTATATTGGGTGTTTTGTGCATGATCTCACACCTTTTCTAACAGCAATAGAACAATCACTATCATCATTAGTTAACTCATTATGGGAAGTCTCGGGATTAGAGTTACCGAGTGGATTTTCACTTCAACTAGGGCTCGTATATTAGACTCTTGGATTTGCTCAAGGGATGCTAGTTGTTCTATCTCCTTTTGATTCCTTCTCCTCCATGAATAGGTAATCAACTCATCATTTTTTGTTGGTTGAATAGTGTCCAGATGTTGATGTTTCACGGGAGATTATAAGAAGGGATGTGAAAGAGAAATGAAGTCAGTAGTCGAAATAGATTCATAAATTTATGATAGGTGAGAATAGCCAGAATCAAAACAAGGGTGAGATAACTCTTCAATATCCTAAAGCTGGAATTCCTTCATAATCTCCCCTTGAATTTCAGATTTGGGGTAATATGGTTGTTGCTCAAAAAAGGTGACATTCATGGAGTGATAATATCTTTTAGTAGCTAGTGAATAGCATTTATAACCCTTTTGGTTTGGAGAGTACCCGAGAAAATGCACTTAAGGGCTCAAGGATCAAGTTTACCCCGGTGTTGACTATGAACATGAACAAAAGCTGAGCACCCAAATACTTTGAAGGGAATAGTGGAGACGAGTCGAGTACTGGGAAAGCCCTGAAGTAGAGTTTTATAGGGAATTTGGAATTTGAGAACGCAAGAGGGCATCCTGTTTTAGACTGCAGTGAGAATGGCTTTACCCCAAAAGTGTTTCGATACATGTGTAGAGAACATGAGGGAGTGGGCAACATCTAGTAGGTTCCGGTATTCTTTGGAATTATCAGTTTTCACAATCTGTATTTTTGCTTGAAATTGTGTTTGGATCATGGTGTTAAATTTTTTGAAAATCTGACCTGCCTCTAACTTTTCTTTCATGAGGAATATCCAAGTAAGTCTAGTGTGATCATCAATAAAAGATATAAACCAGCGAGATCCAGTAATATTCTTGATCCTAGATGGGCCCCACACATCACTATGAATAATTGAAAAGGGTTGGGATGCTTTGTAGGGTCGGTTGGGATAAGAGTTGCGAACATGTTTTGAAAATTGACACATCTCACGCTGAAAATCATTTGGATTTTTATTATTGAATAATGAAGGAAAGAGTTTCTCGAGATACAAGAAATTTGGATGTCCTAACCTATAGTGCCACAACATAATCGCACTATCATTATTAGAATGAATGACATAAGAATAACTTTGACTTCTATACACTAAACAATCGGATTTGTGAGTTGTTCCTTGAGGATCATTAACCTCGAGAAGATAGAGCCCTGAACACATCTTAGCACTGCCAAGCGTCTTCCTTGAATCCAAGACCTGAAATTCACACATATTTGGGAAACATTTAGAAACACAATTGAGATCCCAAGTGAGTTTACTAATATATAGTAAATTGCAATCCAAATGTGGCACTAATAGAACTGAATTGAATGTTAGGTTCTCTGAAATTTTGACGAAACATGTACCAACCAACTTTGGGAGTTAACCATCTGCTATCCTAACTGTTAAATTTTTATAACAGAGACTATAAGTAGAAAAAAACTTTCTATCTCCGGTCATATGGTCTGATGCTCCTGAGTCTATAATCCATGGACCTAGCTTCTCCTTTTTGACATTAAGAGCACTTAAAAAATTACCTCTATGTGCCAAAGAACCGGTACCAACCACAGTAGTAGAGGCTGCTGAAGATTGGCTGAACATTTTCTGCAATAATTCTAGTTTCTCCTTGTTGAAGAGACTGGGCTCGGGTGGTGTTAGTTTTTCATCTACAGAGACAAAATTTCCCCGTCCTTCTCTGTCGTTGGCAAAGCAGTAAGGTTTCCAATCTGTGGGTTTACCGTGAATTTTCTAGCAAGTGTCTTTGGTGTGACCAGGACATCGACAATGGTCACACCACGGCCTCCCTTTCTTTGGTCTACTGTCACTGCTATTATATGGATTTCCTCGAACCGCAAGGGCTAAACTCTCCAAGTTTGTTACAAAATCTTGAGGGCCCATCATTATCTTCTTTCGACTCTCCTCTCGACAAACTTCTGAAAAAGCTTCTCGGATGTTTGACAGTGGTTTGGATCCTAGGATTCTTCCTCATACTTCATCAAGATTTTTATTCAATCCAATCAGAAATTTGTATATTCTTTTGTTTTCAACAATTTGTTTATACCTTATTCCATCTTTGGGACAGCTCCAATAGTGCTCCTCGAATAAGTCCAACTATTGCCAGTAGCGGTTGAGGGCGTTGAAGTATTGGGTCACTGTCAAATCTTCTTGGCGTAAGTCATGGAGAACACTTTCCATCTCGAATAATTCAAATGTATTCTCATTGTTAGAATATGTTTCCTTGGTAGCTTCCTAAATCTCTTTCATTGTTCCATAGAGGAGAAAATTTTCTCCAATGTCATTTGTCATGGAATTAATAAGTTTTCCGATTTCTATGTTTTGAACTTCGCATCATCCTTTGCTTAGTTGGGCTACAACTCTTGAGAGATAATCATCCTTTCCCTTTCCACATATAAACATGATCACGGAATGGGACCATTGGAGATTGTTATTCCCAGTAAGTTTATGTCCTGTAATGGGCATGAGGCTGCCATCTGAACTGCTACTGTTACCTGAGACCACGGCTTCCTGATTGGTGGTGACGTCTGAGACTGAAGAGGGGGAGTCGTATCTCCTGGTGGCCATACCGTATTTGGTCATATGGGAAGATTAGGGTTAAAAGGATGCTCTAATTCCAAGTTGAAATGTGGAAACGAAAAATAGAATATTCCACTAACTTATGAAAAAGATTACATTCCCTTTAAATAGATGATAATTCTCATCTAATTTCTAGGTATATTTATAACCCACTGAAAATAGAATATCCTATTTAAAATGAAAAGCAGTAAAATAGGAAAGACTATCTACAGAATCAAGTAACATGCTACCCAAATCCCCTAGGATCGTGGAACCAAAAATAGCTAACAAATCAACTGATTTGTTAGCTGTAAATCTCCTAAAGATCAGCCTCTAATAAAGGATGACAGATATCTAATAATTCAACAATTTTAGAAAGCAAAACAACCCCTGCAAGCCTGAAACCAGTGCAACAAGAATGTATGAATTTTTAATTTACACATAAAATGGTGGAATAAAATGTTGTTGCTAATATCTAAGATCAATTTTGCATAAATTTTTAAAATTCTAAGGGCTATATCCTTTTTGCAATAATCTTTGTTTTCAATAAATTTATTTAGAAAATTTCTTTGTTTTCAATATTTGAGTTTTAAATCTAAAATTTCAATTTCAAGAATATTTTCTTCCATAGTCAATTATTCGATGTAGAAAATTTGAGATGTGATAGATTTCAAATGATCCATTTAAATTTCAACTGAAATTTTGTAAGATGCAAACTGACAGCATTGTTTATTGAGGATGGTAAAAAGTGTAAATTCAATGGAAATTTGGATACTTTCATGGAAATTAAGACGATGCTGTAAAGCACAATCACCATCAATACAAACTAGTAACATCAGGCAAGTGGACTGCATTACATGCGTTTACATTATAACAGACAATGACAATACCGCATCAAATTTCCCCAATACAGCTGTAAAAATAATTATTGTGTGCATAATATCATATTCTTTTTCAACTAAAAAAATGATGAATCTTTTAGGTAAATTAGTGCCGAAAAATAAAATGTCATAAGAACTCATTGAAGGCAGAAGGAAATGTGCAGATAAACTACACGTACCAGTACTGCATAAAGGCCAATTCTCAGTGTTGAATCCCGCACATGATTTGATTGGGTAGATAGTAATAGATTTAAGATGAAATCCTGTAGTTGAGTGCGTTCCTTCAAGGTCTGCATATTATTAATGGTAAAGATGTCAGTTAAAATGTCCAAAACATAACTTAATAAAGCAATCAGCAAAGGGCGATAACAGTGTGGAAACATTAAAGTCAATAAATACCTCAGTATATGAATAAATTATGAAAAGGGAAGTATTCTAGTGACACTGAGACTTAGAATAGATATACACAAAGCCAAACAAGCTAAAGAAAAATAAGAGGATAAAGCCATGGCTTGAAAATGGGAGAGATCAAACTGGATTTTGTTCAGTAATTGATGAATCATTGGGTAAAATGGAAGACCTAACTTCAATGATTGGACTCTCCCTCTATTTATAATATATGTCCGGTACAATTCCAATGACCATAATGCCCTTACTAACATAACTCTTAACACATAATAATAATGCTAAATGACTATATAACCATTAACACTCCCCCTCAAGCTGGAGCATATATATCATATGCTCCTAACTTGTGACAAATGAATTCACATAAGCACCTCCCAATGCTTTAGTGAACAAATCAGCAAACTGAAACTCAAACTTCACATGAGTGTTTATAATGAGCATCTGCACAAGTTTCTCCCGAATAAAGTGGCAATCAACTTCAATGTGCTCCGCCTGCTCATGGAAGACAGAGTAGGGAGGCATATGAATAGCATCTAGATTATCATACATCAACTTCATAGGTTAAGAATGTGGAAAACCTAGTAATTTCAACATGTTCTTCAATCAAACAAGCTCACATGTAGTGTGCGCCATAGCGCTATACTCTAACTCAACACTTGACCTGGCAGCCACAGTTTGTGTCTTACTTTTCTAAGACACCAAATTACAACCAACAAAGATAAAAATACCTAGTTGTGGATCTTCATTCGGAAGGCAACCTAGCCAATCTGTATTTGCATATCCCTGAATATGTGCAACCCCGATCTTGATATAAGAGATCTCTCCCTAGTGCACCTTTGAGATATCTCAAAATGCGAATTACTACATCCCAATAGTTGAGTGACTATGAGATAATTCAATTTTCCAACAAGTCTCTGATACCGTCCTAGGAGAGGCAACAAATCACCCATATCTGACACTAACTTACCATTAGGATCCAATGGCACATCAACAGGTTTGGATCCCAACAACCCACTCATCTAAAAGATCAAGAACATAATTCCTCTGTGACAAGACATTTCCCATATGAGATCTCAATATTTCTATACCCAAGAAGTACTTCAATGGTCCCAAGTCCTTGGTCTAAAACTTACTCTGTAGGAAAAGCATTAGGTTCTAGATGCCTCGATCACATATACAATAAGAAAAATCCTATGAAATGGAGTATAATGAAAAAATACAGAGTGATCTATTGCACACCGTTAAAGGCCAAACTCAAGTACTATAGAACTAAATCAGCCACAACATGCTTTAGGAGATTGTTTTAATCCATATAATGATTACTTAACCCAACACGCTGAGCCTGACTCCCCCTGAGCAACAAAACTAGGCGGTTGCTTCATATAGACCTCCCCATGAAGATCACCATATAGGAAAGCATCTTTCACATCTAATTTATGTTTAGGCCAATGACAAATAGTGACTACGAGAAGAAAAAACATGTAGAGTCAAGTTTAGCGACTGGAGAGAATGTATCAAAATAATCCAAACTATACACCTAAGTATATTCTTTAGCAACAAGGCAGACCTTCAAACGAGCCACAAAACCATCAAGATTGACCTTGACATTGTACACCCAACAACAACCAACCACAAACTTATCAGGAGGAAGAGGTACCAAATCCCAAGTATCATTATCATGTCGCACATGCATCTCTTCAACCATTACAGCCCTCCACCCCAAATGGGATATGGCTTTAGAAATAGATTTTGGAAGAGCAGCAGACGACAGAGTACAAAATAAACAGAAATAAAAGGGTGAAAAAAAATTATAACACACAACATTAGAGATTGGACGTTGGGTACAAGTGTATTTACCTTTTGAAACAGCTATAGGAGGATCAACATCCTGGGAAATAACATCATCTGACAAAGGAACTAGAGGTGCAGGAGTAAAAGCTGGAGGAGGCTCTCCTCCCTTGAGTCATTGTGTTCCTACAAATTGGGATGATCCAAGCAACGAGAAGGACTCAAACTAGATGAAGATGTAGGAGGATTGGCCATTGAGAATAGGTTGGGATCTGAAAGGCAATGCAGAGGAATTGACTCATCAAAGTCAATAGAACTTGAGGAATCAGAGTAGTATGGTGTAAAATCAGAAAAGGCAACATCAATAAAGACAAAGAATCGATGTAAAGCAAGCCTATAACATCAATATCGTTTTTGAGCATACATTTGATAGCACGAGGATCCAACTTATCCGTTCTTGGAGTTAACTGATGGACAAAGGACACATAGTTGAATATATGAGGAGTAAAGAAGAACAAAAGAGCCTTAGGGATGACAACTGAATATGGGATTTTACCACCAAGGACAGTAGAGGCATTTATTCATCAAGGAAGAAGTTGTGAGAACATCATCACTCCAAAAAATTTTAGTAACATTCATTTGATGCAATAGGGTACGAGTAACTTCAAGAATATGTTTTTTTTTTTTTTTTCCCGCTCTGCAACTCCATTTTGTTGTGAAGTGTGGGCACAAGAGGGTTGATGGATCATACCAGAACTAGCCATATAGGTAGTGAATTAGGCATTGAAGTACTCCTTAGCATTATCACTATGATGTATCTTGACTGGCATATCAAATTAAGTCTTTATTTGATAATAGAAGACACAAAAGATATTAAACAACTTATAACGATCTTTCATTAAATATAACCAAGTCATCCTGAAGTAATAATCAACAAATGTAACAAAGTGTTGAAACCTCAATTTCGACATGACACGACTAGGACCCCAAATATCTAAATGGACTAGAATGAAAGGATTAACCACCCATTTGTCGACCCAAGAAGCAAAGGGAACATTATGATGTTTTCCCAATTTGACAAGATTGACACTCAAGATTAGTCACAGAACTCAATGTAGGAACTAGTTGTATCAACTCACCCAAGGATGGATAACCAAGGAGACAATGGATTTGAATTGGTGTAGCTGCAGCTGTACAGGCGATGGGAGGAGAAAGTGACTCAAAGTAGTCAAACCCACGAACCTCACGTTCTGTTCCAATAGTCTTCCTCATTTTCAAATCCTAAAGAACCACAAAATCAGGAAAGAAAGTGACAACAATTTAGTGACTTTGTAAGCTTACTAACTAACATGAGATTGAAAGGAGATTTAGGAATGTATAAAACAAAAGAAAGAGAGATGGAAGGAGTAGGATTTATTGTTACTATCCCCTTAACAGCAATAGTGGATCCATCAGCAAGGGTAGCTTGAGGTATATTTTTAGGATACCGAAGGGCAGCAAAAGAAGTTGGTTGCACCTATTATATGGTCAGTGGCAGAAAAATCAATAACCCAAGGACCAGTGGGAAAGATACCAGATGACATACAGACTATATGTGATAATATGCTTCTTGAGACGATTGATACTGTAGAAACATTGAATACTCCCCCTCAGATATAGTCATAGTATGCAGTTCACTCAAACAAGTGACTAATGAGGGAACCATACTTTTGGAATTTTCAAACTCCATCCCAACACTCACAAACTTAGACCAATGATAACAAGATTAATTGCTGGAGCAATTGGAACAACGACAAACAAGGTGACCAACCATGAACAAGTCACAAATAAATCAGTACAAGGCTGCCACAGCATCAAGAAACTGACACAGCCCCAAGCAAACACACAGAACTAGGACAATTGAAGAGTGAACCACCGAATCTACCACGGAAAAATCACCAACAAACTTACATAACACAGCCACAGCCTAAAAAAAAGGGCTTTCCAAGCACTACCACTGCTCCAAGAGACTCGCCAATGGCCTTTACAAACAGAACAACAACTAACGGATTAATACAAGTGCATGGTCAACAAAGATTAGATCTTTGAGCAAAACACATGCCCAACAGCTTGATATGTTGGTCAAGGGAAGGAATTAGAACATTGAACCAAAAACATGCCTGAAAGTGGCTTCACACACCAGTGCATGGGGTTGGCCCTGACAGCCTTCGACTGGCATGTGAAGGTGCGTGGGGCACTGCCTGGAGATGGGATTTCAGAGGGGGGGGGGGGGATCAGCAGTGTCTGTGGGTGACTATGGTGCTGTGTTTGCAAAATGTGTAGCAGATTTTGTGTTCCAGAACTGGCAGAATCGTGCAGGAAAATCCCAGCGACTGTTTGACTTCTGGCAGCTGCTGGCTGTTTTCTAGGGCTATAGTGTTGCTGGAAATTCTTCTATGATGGTAGACATGCAACAGATTTAGGGTTCTAGGCTTCAGTTTTGTTCGTGGTTGTAACAATTAGGGTGTAGGTTTCAAAATCATGCTCTAATACCATGTTGAATAATTGGGTAAAATGGAAGACCTAGCTTCAATGATAGTCTCTCCCTCTATTTATAATATATGTCAAGTACAATGCCAATGACCATAATAATCTCACTAACTCACACTTGCTAACATAACTCTTAACACATAATAATAATGCTAAAGGACTAAATAACCCTTAACAATAACAT